>NW_007258035.1:160363-171057 GCF_000164805.1 Carlito syrichta | reverse complement strand
CGTGCGGGCTCTCAGCACTTGAAGCGCGCGTCCTTTTCGTGCTGTGCACGCGCACTCCAGGCCCCCTTGTCTTTTGGAGACAGCGCCTCCGGGCGCTTGTTCTGAAGGTGTTCGTCGTCGCACGAGCGCGGTTCAAGCTCGTTTGGGTCCAGCGCGACATCCCAGCGCCACCCAGCGAGTTTGCGGCCTTCGAGAGCGCGGCCCGCAGAGGAGGCCCCGGAGGGTCGCGGGCCTTCGCGTTCCCCGCGCTTGGCTTGTGGCTGGTTTCCTCCGGAATCTCTTCAAAAGGAGCGGTTTCCCAATGTCGTCCTTTTACTTGCTTTTGTAAAGGGTGAGCACAAAGTCCTATTTCATCACAGAGAGAAGAAATCAAATTGTTTTAAGGGAGAGAAATTCACATCCTCGTAAGGACCCCAGAAAAAGACGGCTGAATTCTCAAGCAAAACCAGACTCACACGGATCCTTTGTTAAAATATGACTCGCCTTTCTGCCCGCCAAAGTGTGCTGCGTTTTTTAAAAATGCGTTTTGATTCAAGGTTCGCATTCGTCACCCGTTTGGAGAAAGGCTGACAGAACAATGCGCTCTGCGTTTTTGAAGGACCATGTCGCCTCACAGGAAAGATGGGGCCTCGTTTCCCTGCTGTGTCTGCGCAAGCCCCAGGCACCCAGCCCTGCGTTGTGGATCCTTGGATGTGGAATCGTTGCCTTTGGAAGCAGCAGTAAGGCAAGGATAGGCGACCTTCAAAAGCTGAGCCACACGTTCTGTGGAACAGCAGCCAACAGAGACGCTCGTGGGCTTGCTGTGCTCTAAAAGCAGATAGGAGATCTTCTGCGGTGAAGGAGAGAGAGCCCACCATTCCGCGCATGGAGAAGAGAGGAGATTGCGTGGATGAAAATGTAGGAAACGCCATTCCAGTTCCCGCTCTGCCAGCAAATACCTTAATAAATTTAGGTTAAGTCTTCATTGATGACTGGCTTTTCTCGTTTTAAAAGTTATATTTATCTAAACCACCTTCTTACTCTAAAAAAAATACTTGAAGCAGCTGATAATTAAAAGAGCAAATACAATGAAATGGTAACAAAGAAATAATTGCTCATGTCCAAGGAAAGGAACAGAAAATATGCCAACTAGAAAATTTCATTTCTGTGGTTAAGCTTCTAGTTTGGCTTTGAACACCCTGGCAGTCAAGGAAAAAAGTAAAAAATATGATCAGTGATTCTGTCTTTATTTCAGAACGGAAGAAGTATTTCAATTTCTCAGGGTTGATGATCTCCCTCGAACCGAATTATAAAAGAAAAGCCCTATATGTGACTTAATGAATAATGTCCTTAGTTATTTTAAAGCAGATACAATAAGAACTTTTGCACTACTATTTATTTAATGACTGTCACTGAGAATGGCGGTAATAACTTTAAGCCTTTGTGTATCCATGCATTAAATCAGTGAAAGTAATAGCGTTCGCCCTACTACCTGCATTCAAGGACTAGTAAAACGTTTTTTTAAAGAGGTATAGAAGGTCATTTTAAAAGTTCTGAGTTGGACCAATGTCAACTCAGATTTTTTTTCTTTTTTTGAGTCGGATTCTCACTCTGACACCCAGGCTGGAGTGCAGCAGCATGCTCACGGCCACGGCAGCCTCGACCTGCTGGGTTCAGACAATCTTTCCACCTCACCTTCCAAGTAGCTGGAATTACAGGCATGTGCCACCACGCCCGGCTAATTTTTTTATTTATTGTAGAGATGAGGTCTTGCCAAGTTGCCTAGGCTGATCTTGAACCCATAGACTCAGGCAATCCTCTCACCTTGGCCTCCCAAAGTGCTGGGATTATAAGTGTGAGCTACCATGCCTGTCAGTTAGATACTATTATTCAATATATTCCTCTTTGTATACTGATAATAAGATGACCTGCTTTTTGTTTTTCTCTTGCTGTTTGGAGAACAAAATGAGACATTATAGGTGCATTAAAAAGACTATTAAAGGTTATACAGGAAATGTTAAGTGGTACCTCTGGGGAAGGGGACAAGAAGTCCCAGGGGAAGAAGAGCTTCCCCGCCCCCACTTTGTTCTCCTCTGAAATATTCGACGTTTTTTCTCACTGTGTTGCCTCTTCTGGAGCACAGCGGCTATTCACAGGCATGACGTGTCATGCACTACAGCCTCAAACTCCTGACCTCAAGCAATCCTTCCTCCTCAGCCTCCCCAGCAGCTGGGACTACAGGTGCCTGCCATCACACCTGGCTTTGAGTTGTTTTTCTTTATTTTTTTTAACTTTTAATTTATTTATTTTAAAGATGTGGTACAATTCCGGGTTAGGTATACAAATGTTTACTATGCAGGTGCCCTTGCTGATGAGGTGTGCCCCCACTTCCCCAGGCAGACTCCCACCACTGCCAATCCTGCTTCCCCACCCCCCTCCCAGCAGTTTCCCGCGACTGCCAAGCTTTTTCTTATAGTATTACGATAACTGTTAAAGGTCCGCAGCTTTGAGTTTTTTATGGCTAGCTATTATTTAATATTTTTACAATGGGAAAGAAAAGTCAATTTACCTATAAGTAATACCCTGCACAAGGTCTGCAAAATGACTCAAAAGATTCATTTTAATTTTCTTCTAGTCATGACTTAGTTCATCTCTTCACAAGTTATCTCTTGCAAGAAACAGACACTCAAACAAGCTAGCTTAAATAGAGGGGGTTTATCTTAATGGGTACAACCAGAAATCTACTGCACATCCAAGATTAAAAAACAAGAGAAAGGGTGTGTTCAAAGAGCTTGGCACAGAAAAGCCAAGAACCCAGGTTATTTCCTCTATCTCTCCATATATCTAGTTTCTTCTTTTTTCTTATCTTCCCAAATATCCAAATTCCCCCAGCAGATAGGCTTTCTTGGCTTGGTTTAGCAAGCCATTGAAACGTTATATGATTAAAAAAATGACCCTCAATTCTGGATAGGGTTATAGCACCCACTACTGACTCCCTAATATGTCTGCTTCTAAAACAGTGTTTCTCACACATTAATCTGCATACGAGATGCCCGGGGATCATGTTATAATGCACATTCAGTAGTCTAGGTGACCCTGAGAATCTAATTTTCCTAACAAGCTCCCGGTGTTTCCCTGATGCTACTGGCCAGCTGACCACAGTTTAAGGAGCAAGGCCTTACTATACAGGATTTTTTTGTTTGTTTGTTTTGTTTGGAGTTGGAGTCTCACCCTGTCACCCAGGCTGGAGTAAAGTAGTGTGCTCACAGTCACCCCAGTGTTGATCCACTGGGCTCCAGGGATCCTTCTGCCTCAGCCTTCCAAGTAGCCAGAACTGCAGGTGCATACTACCACACCCAGCTTATATATATATATATATATAAATTGTAGAGATAAGGTCTCGCCAAGTTGCCCGGGCTGGTCTCAAACCCGTGGGCTCAGGAAATCCACTCGCCTCAGCCTCCCAAGGTGCTGGGATTACATGCTGAGCCACCAATACTAGACATTTTTTGAGTGAGGGAATGCAGTTGGCTGCTAGCCAACTGGGTTGGATGCAGTCATTGATGGCCTGGGGTAACTGTGTCACATGCCCAATTAGTAGGAGCTATGACTGGGAGCAGAGTCTCTGAGAATGAGAGACATGAGTGGGCATGCACCTCAAAACGGACCAAACTTTTTATTCTCGTCTGCATCCAAAGTTGCCCCAAACGTGACCCAGCTTGCAACAGAAAATCCTCTTTCCCTGTTCTAAACATGCAACAGCCCAGAGTCAGGGCCAAAGGCAACCCCACTCTCCTCAGCACTCACGGTGACCTACGGACTTTCTTCAAGTTTGTGGTTATCTATTCCAGGTGTGCTTTTCCACCATCTTGAGCAGGTGGAGTAGGCAGAGGGTCTCAAACTTCACATGCTGTCCCAGAGATTCTGATTCAGTGAGTCCAGTGTGGGGCCTTGGGATTTTGAATCCATGGATCATTCAGATGAATTGATGCACTCCAATCTAAGAAATACTGAAGTGAAGGGGAAAAAAATCCTTTGCATGGTGGTGGGGCTTGGGAAATGAAGGATGGGTTTCTTCACATTAAAGTGTAATCTTATGTAATCGTAGGTTACATCCGTCGTTTTCAAATTCTCTGGAGGGCTTGTTAAAATACAGCATGGGCTGGTCATGGTAGCTTATGCCTGTAATCCCAATGCTTTAGGAGGCCAAAGGAGGATCACGGGAGGATCACTTGAAGCTAGGAGTTCAAAACCAGCTTGGGCAACGGAGCAAGAAAAAAAAAAAAAAGCAAAATTAGCCAGGCATGGTGCTGTGTACCTGTAGTCCCAGCTATTCAGGAGGCTGAGGCAGGAGGATCACTTGAGCCCAGGAGTTCTCCGTTGCAGAGAGCCATGATTGCACCACTGCACTCCATTCTGGGCAGAGTGAGACCCTGCCTAAAAACACTGCTCCCAAAGCTGATTCAGTAGGTCTGGGGCAGGACTCAGTGTAAGAACCCCTGTGTTGTGTGATACTGATGATCATCTACTTCATAAACAGGATTGGTGGAAAGAATATATGTAAATATTTATTAAACAGTTTAGAGCTATAAAAATGTCACACAGTAATCTGTGAATTACTCTGTGGAAATGAATAGAAAATGGTTTCTATTCGAGCCTTTGTTAATTTTTAAAGGATCTGTATTAGAAAGGCCAATCTGAGGTGCGTTATATTCTCCCTGTACACAAGGTATGTAAGTCAGGTCCTGGCAGGAAAGAGAAGACACACTCAAACTGGTTCACTTGAGGAACACTTAGGAAAGGACCTCTATGCAAAGAAGGAGGCAGGGCTGAGGAGACCAACAAGAGACAGCACAATACTCTGGTTCTAGTAGCGACAGGTAGCTGTGAACTCATCTAGGCCCAGGAAGACAGGAAAGGGAATCAGTCCGCATTCTTTTTTTTTGAGTTGGAGTCACTGTGTCACCCAGACTGGAGTGCAGTGGCACGCTCCCAGCCACTGCAGCCTCAACCGGCTGGGCTCCGGCGGCCCTTCTGCCTCAGCCTTCCAAGTAGCCGGAACTACAGGTGTGCACTTACCACACTCGGCTAATTTTTGATTAATTGTAGAGACGAGGTCTCGCCAAGTTGCCCAGGCGGGTCTCGAATCTGCAGGCTTAGGCAATCCACTTGCCTCGGCTTCCCAAAGTGTTGGGATTACAGGCTGAGCCACTGAGCCCGGCCTAGTCCACATTCTAAGAAAGGGTAGTTCTGTCCTGTGGTAGACCAGCAGAGAAAGAGTCAGGGAAACAAGTCCCCAAACTTTACTCTCCTTTGCCCTCCTGTGTCCCCAAGTTCTAAACTGAAACTTAGGCAGCCCATTCATGCAGGTCATCTCAGCCAGACTCTCTGGGCCCACAGTAGGGCAGAGTATTGGGAAATGGGTCTAGAGGGACAAACAGAAGACACCTAGCATGCAAGGTCTGTGGACTTAGCCCCACATTGAGTGCTTTGCAGCTGGGTTTAAGCAGCCAGATAGTGAGGGGGTGCTGATCATAATCCCAAAAAAACCACAATCCTGCACGCCATAATCCTGAATGTTGAAATCTGAAAAGATAAAAAAATTCTGGAAGTCTAAAATCCCTAACATCTAATTGAACCACAAATTATAATGACAGATTTGGAATTAGATGCAATCAAGGCTTCTAAAAGCAAATTTCAAGGTGTTCTCAATAACATTTACTTTTTCCACTCAACTCAATGCATGTGGCAGGAAATTCAGAGGAGTGGATTGGTCGCACGATAGGCAATGACAATGGCTTCAGATTAAAAATGTGTTGTTTGTCTGCATTGGCATTTCATCCATCTGATGAAATTCCAGGAACTTGTAACGGGTTAGTGCTATATTTGCCTGAAGAAGCCAGTGAAGTTATTGACTGGCTCAACAATAATTATGGGCATGGTAGGATAAGGAGACACTTATATAACAGTGTTGCTGTGCAATCACCAGTATTGTTTCCACCAAGTTTGTGGTCTGTATGAGTGCATATGGAATGAGTTTCCATGTATCCAAAACAACATAGAAGCATGACAGAGAAGATGGAGCATTTAATAGGGAATGCTCATGTCAGCACATAAGAAATCAAAGAAAAATTTCAGAAACAACACCAGGTAGAAAAAGAATGTGAACGAATTCTCCAAGGAGAGCCATGCCTTGAAAGAAAATAAGCAGCTGTTCATCGCAATGCAAGACTTCAAAATATATACAGGGACTTAAAAAATTTCATAGAAAATCATATTCTGACAAAACTATGCATGGATTTCAATTTTTTGTGCCAAAATAAACTCATATTAATTTGTTAGAACATGTCTGAACAGAATCTAGTTTGAAGCACTAAGAAGGATAAGAAATTGAATAAAAGGGCTCCTATTATTAGAGCAATATAAATTCTGCTAAAATTAAAGCAAGAACAAACATCAAATTTTGGTTAAAGTGTGAATGGAAGAATCATGAAATCATGCATCCTTAGTGAAAACTTTATGGGGAAAATGCCTCCAAGAAATTAACAGTTTGCAAATGATAGCTTAGTTTAAGAAGGGAAGAGATAGTGTTGAATATGAAGCCTGCAGCAGCAGGACGTCTACATCAGTTTGTGAGGGAAACAAATCATCTTGTTTGTGTCCTAAGTGAAGAGGACTGACAATTAACAGCAGGAATGATAGCCAGTACCATAGACATCTTCATTGGTTCAACTTACATAAATATGACTGAAAACTTAAAGCTGAGGAAACTCTGCATTGACAGGTGCCAAAACCATTGTGCCCATATCAACTGCAGACAAGAACAGAGTTTTAGATGAAAGTTTTAGACAAGCAAGTCAATATTCTGAAGAATTTCTTTGAATAACTGTAACAGGAGATTAACTGTGGCCTTACCAGTACAGTCCTGAAAACAAGGTACAATCAAATAAATGGCTACCAAGACGTGGAAGTGGTCCAGTCAAAGCTAAAGCAGACCAGACAAGAGCAAAGACCATGGTAACAGTTTTTTGGCGTTTTGCTTGTTGACTTTCTGGAGAGTCAAAAAACAGATAACATTTGTTTATTATGCAAGTGTTTTGAGAGGGTTAGCTAAATAAAGCTTTAGAAGAAAATGCCCTGGAAAGCTTAATCACAAAGTCCTTCTCCACCACAATAATGCCCCTGTTCATTCCTCTCATTAAACTTGCAGGGCAATTTTGTGAGAGTTTTTTTCTTTTACGTTCTTCCTTGAGTCAGGGTCTCAGACTGTTGCCCAGGCTGGAGTGCAGTGGCACAATCATGGCTCCCTGCAGCCTTGACCTTCTGAGCTCAGGTGATCCTTCCACCTCGCCTCCAGAGTAGTTGGGCACAGGCACATGCCACCATGCCTAGCTGTTTTTTTGATTTTTCATTGTGATAAAATCTTGTTAGATTGCCCAGGCTGGTCTTGAACACTTGGGCTCAAGCAGTTCTCTTGCCTTGGCTTCCCAAAGTGCTAGGATTACATATAGGAACCACCGTGCCCAGCCCAATTTTGTGAGAGTTTCAACGGAAATCACTAGGCATCCATCTTTTTTTTTTTTTTTTGAGTTGGAGTCTCACTCTGTCACCCAGACTGGAGTGCAGTGGCACGCTCCTGGCCACCACAGCCTTGACCTGCTGGGCTCTGGTGATCCTTCCACCTCAGCCTTCCAAGTAGCCGGAACTACAGGCGTGCACTACCACGCCTGGCTAATTTTTTAAAATATTTTTTTATTGTAGAGATGAGGTCTCACCAAGTTGTCCAGGCGGGTCACGAACCCATGGGCTCAGTCAATCCATTCACCTTGGCCTCCCAAAGCACGGGGACTACAGGTTGAACCACTGAGCCCGGCTCTAGGCATCCATCTTACAGTCCTGATTTAGCTTCTGACTTTATATTTTCTAACCTTAAAAAAAAATTCTGTAAAATGCAGTCATTTTTCTTCAGTTAAAGATGGCATTGACATGGTTAAATTTTCAGGACCCTCAGTTATTAGGGATGAGCCAAATAGCTGGTGTTATCACTTACAAAAGTGCTTTGACCTTGATGGAACTTATGTTGAGATACAGTTTATATTTTTTAATTACATTTTTCCATGAACGTTTTAAAGTCTGCTCGTAGTTAATGATTGTGAATGTCAGCCAGGCTTTATGTACAATCTCCATGCAATAGACCATAATCTAGTCCTGAAATACACTTTTCATATGTTTTTCCCACTATTTTAAATTGTCAGCATTATTTTGTATAGTTAACTATGCTATGCGTTTCATCCTCACATCATTTACAATGCTTAAAGGTATAAGTTGTATAAAATCTTTTAGAAAACCTTATTTGTATTATCCATTTTTGATTCATAAAAAATCCACAATTGATTCCATAAAAATGCAATATCACAATGATGACTTTCCGTGTAATCATGTGCACACATGTAAAAACATTGAAACGTTCTCAATAAATATGGAGGTATCATTTTTATGCATCTGTATTTGTGAAAGATACAATTTCTTGCCATCTCAGCCCTTGGGGTGACTGCCTATGCACTGGTGACCTACTGTAATTTTTGATCAACTTCATCAAAAGACAGGTTGTCGGGAACAGTATTTCAGATGAACAGTCATATAAACTATTACTTGATGAATATGGCTCATCTACTCAATACGTGTTAGACCTGTGCGCCTATCATTAGTGTGCCTGAGTGTTTACGTTTGCAAATATGTGTGTTATTGTCTGTTTCATTGTGGAAAGTGGTCTAAGTATTCTGCTGTATTTTTATATGTGTCTCATATAAATACCCTTTTAAAAAGGTAAATATATGTCTTTAAAAGAATTTTTTTTAATTCTTTTTTTGCAGAATTATATTCTTGGGATGTGTCTTTCAGGATAATGGCCCAAACTGGAAAGATAAGTGTGTTTCTCTGCTAAGGTCAATGAGGACTGTCCAGGCAGAGAAGGGACCCAAGGATGATACAATCAGCAAAATATTAGATCTCAAAATACCCACTTCTCCCATGTCTGTCATTCATACATTCATTTCTTTATTTAACAAGTGTTGTTGCATCCCTGTTAAATGCCTGACACAATGCTAGTTTCTGGGGGGTCCATTGGTAAACAAGGCACAATTCATGCCCTCAAGGAGGGTACAATCTTTTTTTTCTTGAGTTGGAGTCTCACTCTGTCACCCAGGGTGGAGTGCAGTGGTACGCTCCTGGCCACCGCAGCCTTGACCTGCTGGGCTCTGGCGATCCTTCCGCCTCGGCCTTCCAAGTAGCCAGAACTACAGGAGTGTGCTACCATGCCTGGCTAGTTTTTGATTTATTGTAGAGATGAGGTCTTGCCAAGTTGTCTGGGCAGGTCTCGAACCCTCAGGCTCAGGCAATCCACTCACCTCGGCCTCCCAAAGTGCTGGGATTGCAAGTTGAGCCACCGAGCCCAACCAGGAGGGTACAATCTTATGAGGTCTGTGGAGAATGAAAAAGTTAATGAAGTTGACCTAATTATGAAAATAACTAAAAGTGCTTATAACAATACATGGTTTACTGAAACATTTTAAAAATAGGCTTAATTTTTTTTTAGAAGAGTTTTAGGATCACAGTGAAATTGAGCAGAAGGTACAGAGAGTTCCCAAATGCTCTCTGCCCCCACACATGTGTAGCCACCCCCATTATCAGCAGCCCCAACAGAGTGGCACATTTGTTACAGCTGATGAACCTATACTGACACGTCATGGACGCCCAAGTCCATAGTTTAAATTAGGGTTGTGTTTTCTTGGTGTTGTGTTTTCTATGAATTTGGACCCTTTATAAGGACGTGAATCCACCTGCAGAGTAGTTCCACTGCCCTAAAAATCCTCTTTGCTTGCCTAGTCACCCTCCCTCCTCACTGACCCCTGGCAATCACTGATCTTTTTATTATTTCCATAGTTTTGCCTCTTCCAGAATGTCATATGGTTAGAATCATACCTTTTCAGATTGGCTTCTTTCACTTAGTATCTTGCATTTAAATTTCCTGTCTTTTCATAGCTTGATAACTCATGTCTTTTTAGTTTGAATACTATTCCATTGTTTGTATGAACCACTGTGTATTCACTCACCTCCTGATGGGCATCTTGTTTGCTTCTAAGTTTGAGTAACTATGAATAGAACTGCCATAAACATCTTGGTGCAGGCATTAGTGTAGACATACATTTACAACTTTTTGGGGTAAATTCCAAGGAGCCTGACTGCGGGATCATAAGATAAGAACATATTTAGGTTTTTTTTTTCCTTTTGAGTTGAAGTCTCACTCCACCCCCGAGGCTGGAATGCAGTGGCACACTCACGGCCACCCCAGCATTGACCTGCTGGGCTCCAGCAATCCTCAGCCTTCCAAGTAGCCGGAACTATCGGCACGCGCTGCCACACCAGGCTAGTTTTTGATTTATTGTAGAGACAAGGTCTCCCCAAGTTGCCTGGGCTGTTCTCGAACCCGCGGGCTCAGGTAATCCCTTCGCCTCGGCCTCCCAAAGTGCTGGGATGACAGGCTGAGCCACCGAGCCCAGCCAATAAGAATATATTTAGAGCCGGCTTCGGTGGCTCAGCCTGTAATCCCGCGCCTTTGGGAGGCTGAGGCGAAGGGATTACCTGAGCCCGCGGGTTCGAGAACAGCCCAGGCAACTTGGGGAGACCTTGTCTCTACAATAAATCAAAAACTAGCG
>NW_007258035.1:123364-160221 GCF_000164805.1 Carlito syrichta | reverse complement strand
CAGGTCGAGGCTGCGGTGGCCGGGAGCGGACACTGCACTCCATTCTGGGCGACAGAGTGAGACTCTAACTCAAAAAAAAAAAAAAAAAAAAGAATATATTTAGTTTTGTAAGAAACCACCAACTGTCTTCCAAAGCGGTTGTACCAATTAACATTCCCGCCATCAACGAATGAAAGCTCCTGTTGCTCCATATCCTCACAGTATTTGGTGTTGCCAGTGTTTTGGATTTTGACCACTCTAATGGCCCAAATAGGTGTGTGGTGGTATACGTCGTCATTTTAATGTGCGTTTCCCTGATAAGATAAAATATGGAACATCTTTTCACATGCTTCTTTGCCATCTGTGTGTTTTCTTTGGTGAGATGTCTGTCAAGAGTTTGGGCCCACGTTTAAATTGGGTTGTTTTTCTTGAGTTTCAAAACTTCTTTGTAAGTTTTGATAGTAGTCTTTAATCAAAGGTATCTTTTGCAAATATTTTCTCCCAACTTGTGGTTTGTTTCATTCTTGACTGTCTTTTGCAGAGCAGAACATTTTAATGCTAACGAGGTCCATATTATCAGTTCTTTCTATTATGGTTTGTGACCTTGGTGTTGTCTCTAAAAGGGCATTGCCATAACCAAGATGACCTAGGTTTTTTCCTGTGTTATCTTCTGTGAGATTTATAGTTTTGCATTTTACCTTTAGGTCTGTGATCCATTTTCAGTTAATTTTTGTGACGGCTGTAAGGTCTGTGGCCAGACGATGATGATGATGATGGAGCTGAAATCTCACTCTGTCACCCAGGCTGGAGTTCAGTGGCATACTCACGGCCACCACAGTCTCGGCCTGCTGGGCTTAGGCAATCCTTCTGCCGCGGTCTTCCAAGTAGCTGGAACTACAGGTGCGTGCCACCATACCAGACTAATTTCTTGACTTATTATAGAGAGGTGTCTCACCAAGTTGTCCAGGCTGGTCTCGAACCCCTAGGCTCAGGCAATCCTCTCACCTCTGCCTCCCATAGTTCTGGGATTACAAGTGTGAGCCACCATGCCCAGCTCAGATTATTTTTATTATTTGCATGAATGTACAGCTTTTCCAGCATCTTTTGATGAAGACTATCTTTTCCTCATTGTGTTGCCTTTGCTCTTTTGTCAAAGATCAATTGGCTATGCTTATTTGAGTCTTTTTCTGAGGTCTCTATCTGTTTAATTGATCTATTTATCTTATTTCTCTCTCTCTTTTCTTTTTTGCCAATACGACACTGTCTTGATCACTGTAGCTTTGTAGTAAGTCTTTAAATAGGATAGTGTCAGTCCTCCAACTTTGTTCTTCTCCTTCAGTTTAGTGTTTGCTGTTCAGAGTCTTTTGTCTCTGCCTACAAACTGTAGAATCAGTTTCTCAATATCCACAGAAATAACTCACTGGGATTTCTTAATTGAGATTGCATTGAATCTATGAATCAAGTTGGGAAGAACTGACATCTTGGCAGTATTGAGTCTTCCTATTTGTGAATATGGGATATCGCTCCATTTATTTAGCTCTTCTTCTACTTCTTTTGTCAGAGTTTTGTAGTTTTCCTCACAGGGATCCTGTACAGATTTTGTTACATTTATGCTTAACTTTTATACTTTGGGAGGTACTAATGTAAGTGGGATTGTATTTTTAATTTCAAATTCCTTTTTTTTTTTTAGCTGGAGTCTCACTTTGTCGCCTAAACTGTAGTGCAGTGGCACGCTCCCGGCCACCGTAGCCTCGACCTACTGGGCTCCGGTGATCCTTCCACGTCAGCCTTCCAAGTAGCTGGAACTACAGGCACGCACTACCACGCCCAGCTAATTTTTGATTTATTGTAGAGATGAGGTCTCACCAAGTGGCCCAGGCGGGTATCAAACCTGCAGGCTCAGGCAATCCACTCTCCTCAGCCTCCCAAAGCACTGAGATTACAGGCTGAGCCACTAAGTCCGGCCCAAATTCCACTTTTTCATTGATGGCATATAAAAAAAAAAAAAAAGACTTTTCTATATTAACCTTTTATCTTGCAACCTTATAATTGCTGATTAGTTCCAGGAGGGGTTTTTTTGGTCAATTCTTTTGGAATTTCTGCGTAGACAATTATGTCATCTGCAAACAGACAGCTATATTTTTTCCTTCCCAATTTGTTTCTCCTTTATTTCCTTTTCTCATCTTATGGCATTAAGTAGAACTTCCAGGATGATGTTTAATGGAATTCACCAATGAACCCATCTGGGCCTGGTGCTTTCTGTTTTAAAATGTTGTGAATTATTAGTTTAATTTCTTTAATAGATATAGATATGTTCAGGTTGTCTGTTTCTTCTTGTGGGAGTTTTGGTAGATTGTGCCTTTCAAGGAATTGATCCATGTCATCTAGGCTACCAAATTTGTGAGTATACAGTTGTTCATAGTATTCTTTTATTAATGTTTTAATGTGCATGGGATCTGTAGTGATGTCTCCTCTTTCATTTCTTATATTAGTAATTTGTGTCCTCACTCTTTATATCTTAGCCTAGCTTGAGTCTTGTTAATTTTATTGATCTTTTTAAAGAGCCAACTTCTGTGCTGCTTAATAATGACAAGTAAAAATAAATAATAAATAAGAACCAACTTTTGGTTTTATTGTTTTTTCTCTACTGATTTTCTATTTTCAGTCTTATTGATTTCTGCTCTAATTTTTATTATTTTCTTCTACTTATTTTGGATTTAGTTGTTCTTTTATCCTAGTTTCACAAGGTGGAAGCTTAAAAGATAAATTTTAGGTATTTCTTTTATTCTGATATATGTTTTCAATGTATAAATATCCCTCCAAGCACTGTTTTTGCTGCATCCCACACATTTTGATAAATTGTTTTTTAATTTTCATTGAGTTCAAAATATTTTTTAAATTTCTCTTGCAATTTCTTCTCTGACCCATGTGTTTTTGTTTGTTTGTTTGTTTGTTGTTTGAGTCAAGGTCCCACTCTATTGCCCAGGCTGAAGTGCAGTGGCATGATCATGGCTCACTGCGGTCTACAACTCTTGGGCTCAAGTGATCCTCCTGCATCAACCTCTCGAGTAGCTGGGACTACAGGCATGTGCCACCACACTTTGTTGTTGTTGTTGTTGTGAGATGAAGTCTTGCTATGTTGCCCAGGTTAGCCTTGAACTCCTGGGCTCAAGTGATCCTTTGGCTTCTATCTCCTAAAGTGCTGGAATTATAGGTGTGAGCCATCATACCTGGCCCATGTGTTATTTAGAAGTATTTTGTTTAATTTTCAAGAAATTTGGGATTCTCTAGATATCTTGCTGTTACTGATTTTGAGCTTAATTTCTTTATGGTCTGGGAACAGACACTGTATGAGTTGATATTCTTTTAAATTTATCAAGGTATGTCTTATGACCCCAAATGTGATGTATGTTGCCAATATTCCCTGTGAGCATGAGAAGAATGTGTATTTTGCTATTGTTGGATGGATTATCCTACAGCCTACAGACATCAATTATATCTACATGATTGATCTAGGTGTTGTTGAGTTCCACTATGACCTTTACTGATTTTCTGCCTGCTAGATCTATTTATTTCTTCTTCTTTTTTTAAATAAATGTTTTATTTATTTATTTATTTTTTGAGTTGGAGTCTCACTATGTCACCCAGGCCAGAATGCAGTGGCACACTCACGGCCACTCCAGTGTTGACCTACTGTGCTCTGGCGATCCTTCCACCTCAGCTCTCCAAGTAACCAGAACTACAGGCACATGCTACTGCTCCCAGCTAATTTTTTGGTTTATTGTGGAGATGAGGTCTCACCAAGTTGCCTGGGCTGGTCTTGAACCCGTGGGCTCAGGCAATCCACTCACCTTAGCCTCCTAAAGTACTGGGATTATAGGCTGAGCCACCGAGCCCAGCCAAACTATTTATTTCTTATAGGTGTCGAAGACACCGGCTGTAATAGTTGATTTCTATTTCTTCTTGTAGTTCTATCAGTTATTGCCTCATGTATTTTGACTTCCTGTTGTTAGGCACATACATGGTAAGAACGATTATACTTTCTTGAGGAATTGACCCTTTTATCATTATGTAATGCCCCTCTTTATTTCTGATAACTTTCTGAAGTCTGTTCTGTTTGAAGTTAATTATAGCTATTCCTGCTTTCTTTTGATTCGTGTTAGCATGGCATATCTATCTCCATTCATTTACTTTTCATCTATATGCATCTTTATATTTAAAGTGAGGTTTTTTTTTAAAGACAAGATGTAGTTGGTTCTTGTTATATCTCTTCTTTCCTGACATTCTCATTTCTCATATGTTACACCTTTTGTGTTTGTTCCACAGTTCTTAGATATTTTGCCCACGCTCTCTCTCTCTCTCTTTCTCTCTTTTAGTCTCTGTTCTTTCTCTTTTTTTTTCTTCAGCTTACAAGGTTTATATTGAGATATCCTCAAACTCAGAGATTCTTTTCTCTTCTATGGTCTATTCTACTAATAAGCCCATCAAAGGCATTTAAAAATTTTGTGCTACAATGTTTCTGACATCTTGCTTTTCTTTTTTTCTCTTTCTTTCTTTTTTTTAAGTTGGATTCTTACTCTATCACCCAGACTGAAGTGCAGTGGCATGCAAACAGCCACTGCAGCCTCGACCTGCTGGGCTCAGGTGATTCTTCCACCTCAGCCTTCCAAGTAGCTGGAACTACAGGTGCGCCTCACCATACCCAGGTATTTTTTAAATTTATTGTAGAGATGAGGTTTCGCCAAGTTGCCCAGGCTCGTCTCAAACTCGTGGGCTCAGGCAATCCTCTTACCTCAGCCTTCCAAAGTGCTGGGATTATAGACTTGAGCCACTACGTCCAGTACCTAAAACAAATTTATCCCTTCTTTCTATAGATACCAAAATAATGTCCTACCATTATCTTTCAGAACCTTAGTTCAATTTAAAGACTTCACTAGAATTGTTGTTTTTCTTCAGAAATAACTTCATAGTACATTTTAATATTAGTAAGCAATAAGTTAACATTCATTTAGGACTAACCACTGCCTACTTGATGGGTCAGATAAAAGAATCACCAAGAAAAATTACTGACATCAATACTGTTATGCTTCATTGCTATTGCTGAGGCAGTCTTTTTTACATATATATAGTACTAAAGAAAGCAAGGACTCTAGAACACGTAATTTCAGAAGATGTTATCTACCACTTTCAAACATAAATGCAGTACCTTGACAAAGAACCTGCAAAGAGCTGAATTAAAGTCGATACCCTCTGAGATAATCTATTGAGGGCTACTCTCTCTCTTTAAAGTAATTATTTTAAATGGTGCTGTTTCCAGATGAATAAAAGGTAATGCTACAGTTTTAGCATTTCCCTAAGAGCAGTTTATGTCACATATTTTCATTTTTAACATCCATGTTCAAATTGTAAGCTTATATAATTTTCTTGTAAAAAAATACTTCTTAGACTTTTTTACTTAGGAACACTACAACAGAAATCTTTTTACAACCAAACTCATACTTACCTGAATAATTGTTGTCAATATATTTACATAATTGCTTTCCATCTGATAGAGTTCTTTTGCAACCTGCCACCTGGCTGACTGCTTTGAAGGAACTGGAGTGGAATTTTTAGAAGACTTAGCACAAGACTTTGGTGTTTCTGAAAGGTAAAAAGGTAGAAAGCTTTAATAGAAGCTAGATATAAGTCCCAAACAATGTACTGGATTAACAGAATTAAAAGGGGGAGGATACCTTCTCTTATAAATGTAACACTACCATATGCATTAACATAAAAGTTCCTCACTAAATAAGGCCAGAAAAAAGTAATGGTCAAAAATATCACTGACTCCAAATTGATAGGCATGCTACTAAATAAGCGTTCTGTCTATACTCTTCAAAAATAGCCAGGTCATTAAAAACAAAGAAGGGCTGGGCACAATGGCTCACACCTGTAATCCCAGCACTTTGGGGGGCTGAGGCAGGAGGGTTGCTTCAGCCTAGGAGTTTGAGACCAGCCTGGACAATATAGCGAGACCTCGTCTCTACAAAAAATCAAAAACTTAGCCAAACATGGTGGTGCATGCCTGTAGCCCCAGCTGCTAGGGATGCTGAGGCGGGAGGACTGCTTGAGCCCAGGAGGTTGAGGCTGCAGTGAGCCATGATCGTACCACTGCACACCAGACTGGGCGACAGAGTGAGTCCCACCCGACTAGAAACAGAAAACAAACAACAACAACAAAAATACAAAGAAAGACTAAGAAATCATTCCAGATTAGAAGAGACTAGAGAGAGATAATCTACCCAATAATGTGTGATCCTGGATTGGATCCAAGACCAAAAACAAAAAGAATTTTTTTTTTGCTAATAAGGACATTAAGACATTAGTGGAACAAGTGGGGAAAATTTGAAGGCTATGGAACAGTTCATAGTATTAACATTAATTTCCTCATTACAATAATTGGGATGTAGTTATTAAAGAAATATGCCAATATTATAGGAAATATACAAATATTTAGAACTAAAGGTATATCATGCCTGCAACTTATTCACAAACAAGGTAGATATAAAAAATACATGAGTGGTGTGTGTGTGTGTGTGTGTATGTAGAAAAAGAGAAATTTTGACTGAATAAATGCCAGAGCAAACATGGTAACAGAATATTTCCATTTGAGAAATCTGGATAAAAGGTATAGGAACCTTTGTACAGACAAAATAATAAATTAGAAAGGGACATATAAAAATATTTAAGTTTCTTTATTTTTTAAAATTTTTTTGAGTTGGAGTCTCACTCTGTCACCCAGACTGGAGTGCAGTGGCCGCTCCCGGCCACCACAGCCTCGACCTGCTGGGCTCCAGCGATCCTTCCACCTCAGCCTTCCAAGTAGCTGGAACTACAGGCGTGTGCTACCACGCCTGGCTAATTTTTTGATTTATTGTAGAGATGAGGTCTCATCAAGTTGTCCAGGCTGGTCTTGAACCCGTGGGCTCAGACAGTCCTCTTACCTCAACCTTCAAAGTGCTGGGATTATAGACATAAGCCACCGTGCCTGGCCGACATCTTGTATTTCTTTTGGTTCTTTCTTAGAATATCAATCTGTTTACATTGCCCATCCACACTTGCATGCTGTCTACTTTATCCACTAGCAAACTTAGCATATTAATTATAGTTGTTTTTAAATTCTCTGTCTGATAATTCTAACATCCCTGCCGTATCTCTGTCTAGTTTTGATGTTTGCTCTATCTTTAAAAACTGTGTATTCTGCTATTTATGATGCCTTGCAGTTTTTTTCTTGATAACTAGACATCATGCATGGGGTAAAAGGAAGTGCTAGAAATAAGACTTTAGCGATGTGTTAGCAAGGTGCTAGGAAAGAGAAAGTGTTCTGCAGTCTTGTGGTGGGGCTTCAGTCTTTTAGTGAGTTTGTGCCTCTGGACCGTGAAGTTCACACATGTTTCTCAGTGCCCCTATCTTTGGTGGGACAGGGTGGCCAGAGTGGGCTGGAGTTTGGTGTTTGTCTTCTCACAGGTCAGTTAGGCTCTGATAAAAACTCAGCAGGTTTGGCTCTGGTTAACTAATTCCTCCTGAGGAAAGGTCTTGTTAAGAAGAAGATGCTCTGGTGTATTTTTAAAAATGGTTCGTTTTCCCCTTTCCCTGCCAGAGACAAGGGAATTTTCCTCTAATATTCACTCTGCTAACCTGATTGAGCTGTTGGAGGTAAGAAACCACAAAAGTGTGGAGCCCCTCCAATAATTGGGACCCCTTGAGTTTTTAATGCCCAAAGTTGTCTACACCTTGCCTCCAGCAATTCATCAATTATCCAGTTCAGGTTTTCCTCTGCTGGTTCTGTTTCCCACAGAGGCGGCTACTACAGGGGTTTCTCTCTTGTGTGTTGTGATTCTCTGTATTGGTCTTTCCAGATCTGGGTGCCGTGATTTGCCCTGTGACCTCACTTCTCTTATGAACCTAAGAGGATCTGTTGACTTTTAAGCTTGTTTAGCTTCTTACTTGTTGTTAGGATGGCGTGGCGATTTCCAAGCTTCTTAGACGCCAGACCAGAAACTAGAAGTCTTACCAAAGCATTTTTATAGTTGTTATTTAATCCTCACTGTGACTTGAGCGGTAATTTTTATCGTCCTGATTTTATAGGTAAGTAACTGAGACCAAGAAAAGCTAAGTACTGATTAATGATTTATGGAGATAGAACTCAGACCCAAGTCACAAGATACAAATCTTTATGCTGGGCATTGCTTCATAACATCCATCTTAGTTTAAAAGCTAAATACAACTGGAAGGATAAAACATTAAGTCATTAATTCCAAAATATAAATCAGCTTTAACTGTGACAAGAATAGAGTATTTTGGGAGAACACAAAAAAGGAAGGAGACACATAATTAAAGTTGGCCTAGAAAGGAGGAAAAGAGGATAAAAAGAGTAGATAAAGGCCACCAACAGGCAACATTTACTGCTTCACAACTTAGGTCTGACCTGGCTACCTACCCAGGTTCAGTGACTGCTACCCCCAAGATTCATTTCTAGGGTTGAGTCCATAGCCAGGTCAATTATAATCAAGCCTGGGTTATTTGTTCCAGCTTTGCTGAGAGGGAATTGGATACCAGGATAATGTGGTAAACGATGTTCCATTGGCCCTCATGGTCAGCATTTATTCTTTTCACTGGGGCCATAATAAACGTGTGCCCCAAATAGCACATGCAGTTCTGTGTAGCCAAATTAAAATGCTCTCTAAGCAGTCCCAACACCATGTATTTTTCAGTCTCCAAATTGGCCTGACCTAATAGTGAAAGAGTGCTGTAAACAAGAGGGAACACTTTGTTGCCCATCAATAGAGAGACGTGTCCCATTTCCTCCTGGGCTTAGCTTACCAAGTTTGATACGACAGAAACCCAGTGAAGGTTCAGGGTGTCTCAAAATCAAAGCATATAATAAAGGAATATGGAGCATATAAAATAATATTCCAGCTTGGTTTAATTTTCAAGACTTTTCTTTAAAGTTATAGATACATTTCAGCGATTTTGAAAGAATACTGAACATGTGTTAAAGATACTGCATTGAAGCTACTCTGACTCATCTTCTACTTAAAAACTATTTTCTCTATTACCTAATTCCACAAGCAAAATAATTATTTTTGGAACAGTGCTATATAAATCCTGAGGGAAACTAACAATAAGAGATTTGACATATTGAATGCTTATATATGTGACAAGTACATCACAAATACTTTCTCTAACAATCTGTATCTTTTCCGCTTTGTGAATCAGGAAATTGAGAGGTTAATTAGCTTATTCAAGATCACATATGTGTTAGTCTCAGCTCTTCAGAGAAAACAGAACAAATAGGAGATATATATGTCTGTATAGATCTTACTATAATAAAGTATTTATTATAAAGCATTGGCTCACATAGTTATGGAGGCTGAGAAGTCCTAAGGTCTGCCGTTGGCAAGCTGGAGACCCCAGAGAACCAGTGGTCTAGTTCTGTCTGAGTCCGAAAGCCTGAGAACCAGGAAAGCCAGTGGTGTAAAGTTTAGTTTGAGTCTGAAGACTGAAGGCCAATGTCCCAACTCACAGACACTTTGTTCTGTTCAAGACCTCAAAGATCTGATGTGGCCCACCCACAGAGGGAAGGTCAATCTTCTTTACTAAGTCTACAAACCCAAATGTTGATCTCATCCAAAAACATTCTCACAGACCTACCCAATATCTGGCACCCCATGGTCCAGCCAGTATGACATAAAATTAACCATCACAACATAGCTAGAAAGTGACTGGGGTGGGAATTTGAACACAAATCAGCTTAACTCCAAAGTCTACTTTCTTCACATTGCTCTATCCCAAAGAAGGTGAGTTTTCTGATTCCAAGCTCCAATTGTAAGTGCTACACTGATTGTGGTGAGCTGCGGGGGATATCCTGTTAAAACAGCCTTGCTCATTAAATAGTCTGAGATCACCCAGCTGTTATTTCAGTTTCACCTGGCTCATCTACAAGCCTCTGACACACTCATCCATGGTAATATTCTGGAAAATCCCACTGCACTTCCCCATTGGCAAAGTTCACTTTCATTTACTTTGGTTTTGCTAAGAATTTCAGCTTGTCCAGACAAGCTGAGGCCTTCTAACTTTTTTAATTAAAAAAATCCAGGCCAAGCGCAGCAGCTCAAGCCTGTCATCCCAGCACTTTGGGAGGCCAAGGCAAGAAGATTGCCTGAGCCTAGGGGTTCGAGATCAGCCAGGGCAACTTGGTAAGACTTCGTTTCTACAATAAATCAAAAAATTAGCTGGGCGTGGTAGCGCATCCCTGTAGTTAAATCCGGCTACTTGGAAGGCTGAGGTGGAAGGACTGCCTGAGCCCAGCAGGTTGAGCCTGGGCGATAGAGTGAGACTCTGACTCAAAAAAAAAAAAATTAAACATAAAATTTTTCAAACTGTTTATTTTTAGTGTATGTATTTAGGGTGTGCAACATGATGTTTCGTTATGCACGTATATAGTGAAATGATTACTACAGGTAGACAAATCAACATATCCATCACTTTCTAGTTACTTGTTTTTTGGTTGCAAGAGCCCCTAAAATTAATTCTCCTAGCAAATTTTCAGTACACACTATTATTAGCCATGATTCTCCTGTTAGACATGAGAACTCTAGACTTATTTGTACTCCATAAACTTGTGCCCTTTTACCTATGTCTCCTCATTTCCTTCCCCTTCCCCACTAGATTTTAAAAGCACAGGCTCTTTTGCTCAAAGTCTCATTTTATTTCTGTATTTTTAGTTTACATATTCGGTTCAAGCTTTTTTTTTTGAGAAAGTGCCTTGCTCTGTCACCCAGTAGAGTGGTGCGATCACAGCTCACCACAGCCTCTACCTCCTGGACTCCAGTGATCCCCTTGTCTCATCCTCCAAAGTGCTGGGATTACAGACATGTGCCACTGTGTCTGGCCAAGACTGCTTAATAGATAAAATATACTGTAGGCCAGGCACAGCGACTCTTGCCTTTAATCCCAGCACTTTAGGAGGCTGAGGATAGAGGATTGCTTGAGCCAGGAGTTCATGACCAGCATGGGCAACATAGCAAGACCCTGTCTCTACAAAAAAAAAAATTTAGCCAGGTGTGGTGAAACATGCCTGCAATCCTAGCTACTCAGGAGGCTGAGGCAGGAGGCTCACCTGAGCCCAGGTTGTCGAGACCAGTCTCGGCAATATAGTAAGACCCTGTCTCTACAAAAGTCACAGCTGCGCATTGTGGTAAGCACCTGTAGTACCAGCTAAATAGGAGACAAGCAGAAGAATTGCCTGAGCCCAGGAGGTCAAGGCTGCGGTGAGCCATTATCATACAACTGCACTTCAGCCTGGGCAATAGAGCAAAACTGCAACTCAAAAAAAAAATTATCTTTTGTTGAATAATAATAGAAAATAAAACATGCCACAGTTTATGAATGAATTAGGCCACATCAAATTGCAATACAAAGGGTATAAAAGGCTGCTATGAATCATTCAAATTTTATTTTTTATTCATTTTCCTCCATAAAATGAGCATTTCTGCTAAAATGACATTACATAAAAATGGAATTTTAATATGTGACGATTCTTTAAAATCATGAGACCACCTTTAATGTAAGATAGCCTTGAAAATTCTCTTTTAAACTATATTGCTAGACCCACAGAGACATAAAGAGCAAGTTAATGATATATCATGTCAATAATGATTAAAAGTCCGTGTGTGTGTGTGTGTGTGTGTGTGTGTGTGTGTGTGTGTACGGTTTTTTTTTGTTTTGTTTTGTTTTGTTTGGCAGAGACAGTGTCTCACCATGTTGCCCAAGCTTCTTTCAAATTCGGCCTCAAGTGATCCTCCCACCAGCCTCCCAAAGTGCTGAGATAGTGTGAGCCACTATGCCTGGCATGCTTTTTTTTTTGTAATAACCATTTTAGTATAGATGCTATTTTCATCCCTAATTCAAAGGAAACTGAAAGTTAGAGAGGGAAAGTCAGTTGCCTGTGGTTATGGACTAGAAGATAGCATAGCTAAGTCTATGAACTCAAGCTGTCAGACATAAGCTCAAATGCTTAACACCAAGCTAAACTGCTTTCATAAGTAAAGCAAGAATGATAAAATCTTGCATATGGTTTTAATGTAAGAAATATATATACTTTCAGTGTCTATCATCCAAAACAGTATTATTCCAAAGACATAATTTATAATTATATCTTATGTTTAAAAACACAAAAAAGAAAAATTTAATATTAATATTATAAATCAGTGAATTGAAATTAAAATGAGAGCCCTTTTTAGTTAACATTCTAGCAGATACCATAAAACATTGTTCACATTTTTTTCTAATTATAAATTAAAACAAGGCTCATCATAGAAAATTGAAAAAATATTGAAAAGCATAAAGAAGATAAGAAAAACAACTCACAGCCGGGCTCGGTGGCTCAGCCTGTAATCCCGCGCCTTTGGGAGGCTGAGGTGAGTGGATTGCCTGAGCCTGTGGGTTCGAGACCCGCCTGGGCAGGCGAGACCTCATCTCCACAATAAATCAAAAACATTAGCCGGGCGTGGTAGCATGCGCCTGTAGTTCCAGCTACTTGGAAGGCTGAAGCAGAAGGATCGCCGGAGCCCAGCAGGTTGGCAGCCACTGCACTCCAGTCTGGGTGACAGTGAGATTCTAACTTAAAAAAAAAAAAAAAAGGAAAGAGAAACAACTCACAATCCAATTACTTATTTACATTTTGTTAAATTTCTTTCAAATCTTTTTTTAAAGAATAATATTTCGAAGGCTTTCTGTCCCTAGTGAAATATGCTTCATTGTTAAGAACTGTAATGTTACATTTGAAATTATAGGTTTCTCAGCAACAGAATTTTCACTCAAGGCAGCTTTTCCCACTTTATTATATATATTCATATACATAAAAGATAACCTTATATTACATATTTGTATATTATATTATATAAATTTATATATTCATATGTACAGATGATTATATAGAAAACATAAGAAATTTTATATATACAACTTACACAAATCTTGAGTACAGCTCAGTGGATTTTTACATACACCCATATAACACCACCCATATCAAGCTATGAAATATTTCTGCCATTGCAGAAGGCTCACTTGTGTTACCTGCCAGTCAATACCACCCCCACCTAGGACAACTGTTCTCATTTCTATCATCATCTATTTGTTTTGTCTGCTTTTGAACTTCTCATAAGTCCTACATTAAATATTTTTGATATCTGGGGTTTTTTTAACCACAGTGGTCCATGTCTCAGTTGTTTGTTCATTTTTATTTGCATGCAGTTAGTATTTCATTGTATGAATATAATACAACCTATTTATCCATTATACCATATTGAGTTCTTTCTAGTTTGGGGTTATTATTTTTGAAAAGCCATGAACATTCTTGTACCTGTCTTTTTGGTATACATAAGCACTTTTTTCTGTTGGGTACATACTCAGGAATAGAATCTCTGGGTTGGGGGTGTACGAACATCTAGCTTCAGTAGGTAGTCAAGCAGTATTCCAAAGTGGTTTTACAATTTATAGACTTTCCAGAAATTTAGGAGAGTTCCAGTGTCTCTAATTTTTGTCAACACAGGTATTGTCAGTCCTTTTAATCATTGAGGCTTTAATCTGCATTTCCTTAATGACTAATGATGATCATGAGTCTATTGATTATTTGGATACCCTCTTTTGATACATTGCCTGTTAAGTTCTTGCTCATTTTTAAAAATTAGGTAGAAATCCGGATACAACCCTTTTACTAGCCATTTCTGTTGGAAACATTTTTTCCCAGTCTTTCACTCTTAGTGGTGTCTTTTAATTAAATTACTGGTTTTTTACATGACAAAAAAAATAACCATTCTCAATACTGGTGGAAACAATGAATTCAATGAATCATCACTTTTCAATTTTGACATCAAACTACTGAAATATAAAATGATTTTCCATATGTTTGCAACACATTAATGTAGAGAATAGCACAGAATGGAGTTTAAGAGACATTGATTTAGAGTACTATACTAGTGAAACTAATATCAGGCAAAGTTAGCATCCCTTAACTCAGGTTGGTAACTGACAAGCAAATGCAGGTGCCTCGTTTGACAGTAAATGTGGTTCAACTCAAATCCGCCACACCTGAACAGCAAATGCAGAATGGAATTCTTCGCTAGAAAAGAGGCATTAGTAGGGACTTCTTCTGAGTCTTTATTACTCAAATTCCTTTAGAAACATGAATATACAGAGAAGTTTGCCATTACATGATAAGATTTGTTGATGAACTAAATATCCATAAAACAGCCTTCCCTGAATAGCTTGGAACACTATCCCTGATCCTAAGTCAACCCTTTTTCGGTCTGATGCTTACTGACTGCAGGACATTGTAAATATCTGACAACACAAGACAGATAGTGAAGTGGAGTTTGACTCTTGCAAAAGACATGGAACCTCAGGAAACTGATAAAAAATAATGTTGGAGAACTGCTCCCCTTTCACGTATAGTCATATGTTAAGAGACTAGTAAAAACTGAAGAAGAAATAGACAAGTATCAGATAAATTAACACTAAAGGAGAGTGATGGGTAAGGATGGTGACGCAGCAGAAGCTTCTGAAAGGTACTGGCTTAAGTATCAAAGAATATTTAAAAACCCTTTTGAAAATTGATTTAAAACCCTTTATTGTCTTTTAGTTTTTGGTAAAACAACCCACCATCGATGGTGTTGCCCACGGGCCATATGAACTAAACGATGCTGCGTGGGGCCCTCATAGAATTTTGTTCAAGAAAACGTGTCCTCTCCAAGCCAAATCAACAGCTCAACATTCTTTGGACTAAGACTTAGTGCGAGGTGCAAATCATTATATACATTTTGTTAATTTTAAAACAGTTCTTTTTATTACATATCTTGAAGTACACTGCCTGTCGTAAGAGGATTCATTAACTTTGACCCCTTCCTGGTAGCGTTTACCCTTGGATAGCGAATGCATCTTATAACTGTTTTCTGTGAAGAACTTTAAAGGTGGAATTTATTGATGACGTCCACACTTCGTATTGGGCATTTCCTTACTTTGCAGATAGCATAATAGAAACATAGAGTGGAAAAGTGATCTGCAAAGGCCACAGTGATAGTGTTTACGAGCGTGTCTGACTCCAGAATTTATTTTTTTTAGGTCCGAACACCTCCCAGGACCTCATAAGCAGGGGCGCCAGGGTGATGCCTTTTACTCTCCAATCCTCGGTCCTTGGGGTGAGAAGATGATGTCTGTGTTCTTACTCATAAGTACTAATAATAGGCAAGTACTGATAATAATACTTCACGTCTGCACCGGACACACACAGCCGGCAGTGCACCTTCACCACCCCCAGGGAAGGGGCAGACAAGTGGGCAAGTGGGGATTTGAGTCTCAGGAAGCTGAAATGGCCTGTCTGAGGAACCACAGCTCAAAAGCAGCACGCTGGGCCTGGAATGAATTCTTCTAGACTACGGTGCAGTGTTCTTGTCCCCATACCTCTCTGTCTTCTGGTGTGAAAAGAAGGCAGTGGAAGTTAGGAAATGAATTCATGGATAAAGTTAACATCCACATTAACATCTCAGCCAAATGCATGGTTTCTCATGTGAACAGCTCTGGGGTCTCTCTTCCGAGGCGGCGCCCAACGCATGGGGGAGCTCCGGACCTTGGAGTCCGAAGAAGGTCCCAGCCTGTGCACTCCGGGTTAGTGGCGAGACCCACGAGGACCCCTCCGGCGCCCCTTCCGGCGTGGTGCACTACTCAGGGGGGCTGCTAGGGGGCGGCTGCCGAACACGGAGCCCGGGGACATTGCGGGCAGCCCCTGAGCGGCTGTTTTTCAAGCACGGGCTTTGGCGGGTTCACTTTCTGTTTCTCGGAATTAGCATTTCGTTGCCGAGACCGTAGCAGCCACACGGCCAGGATTTATGAAGTCTGCTTACTGCGCCTAGAGGTCTAGAAGGTTTATTCGAATAAGCCCTGAAACGAATTGGATTCACGCCCCCCCCGCCCCCTCCCGAATCTCACATCTCCCCCACCCCCGATGTAACTGGTAATAACACCAGGGTCAAATTTTGGACCCAGCAACTGCAGGGCGAGAAAAAGCACGAACCCTTTGTTCCTGCATGACTAATTAGCGAAGGCAGCCCCGGCACATAGCAATGAACGACCCTCAGCACACATCCTGAGCTCAGGCGGATCTAAAACTAGGGCTTTTCCTTTTGTTTGTGCTCTTTTCTCTCTTTGGTTAACAAGTTCGTCGATTAGACTGCTTTCCGTGCCAGGGAAAGGCTTTTTGGTTTTGTGTTTAGGTTGATACAGCTTTGGTCGGGCTCTTGGTCAAATACAGACACGCACTATCCTGTCATCTTGGACTCAATTCAAAGTGTGTCTTAAACAATCAGTCTCTGGGAAATTCCAGGTCAATTTCCTGCCGGGTTTAGTTGCGTTTTTAATCACTGTTAGCCACTCCGGGGAGCCGTTTGGGGATGGTTAAACCTGCTCAGCTGAATTCAGATACCTCGGTGCTCCGCGCTCCTGGGCGATGGGACACAGTAATTCTTCACCTGAGGAAAGAGGTGTGAGGGGAGAGCTCTGTTCTCTGCGAGGAGACTAAGACAGCAAAGACACTTGTCAGCTTTGAGAACACAGACATGCAAACTAGACTCTGCTCGTTCTGCAGGTGAATATGCGTGCATAATGCATGCATACCTGGGTATTTATCTACTTGTTAAAGTAATGCTAATGCCTTTTCTCTGGAAAAGGGGTGTTTCTTTTCTGTCTGCATCTCTTAGGGAGGGTGGGAGGGTAGGCGGGAAAACAGAAGTTCACTTAAGGTGACTTGGCAAGCTGGAACAGGAACGCCCGCCTTTGTTAGACTCTGAGACTTGTAGGAAAAACACACAAAGTACAACTGCACCCAGGCCTTGACTACCGTAAGTCTCTTAGGGTGAATTTTCCTGGTAGGGTTCTGCAATGTAAGAGGAGACAGACATTCTCCCTTGGTCTTGGGACAAAGCGCCACAAGTGTTTCCCCAGGGATCTGTGTCCACACTTCTCACTGCTCCAGAGTTCTCCCACCTCAGCAGGGCAGCACCATCCACACATAAGACTCAGAACCTGGTCCCCAAGAGGCCCAGGATGGCTCGGCAAAAAAGAACAGGAGCAATTGTCTCCAGCTTCCAGACCTCTGTCTTTCCGTTCAGCACTCCAGATAGGAAAATCAAAAGCTTTGAGAGCTGGGCTGGGTGGCTCAGCCTGTAATCCCGCGCCTTTGGGAGGCTTGAGGTGAGTGGATTGCCTGAGCCTTCGGGTTCGAGACCCGCCTGGGCAGCAAGACCTCATCTCTACAATAAATCAAAAAATCATCCAGGCGTGGTAGCGCATGCCTGTAATTCCAGCTACTTGGAAGGCTGAGGTGGAAGGATCACTGGAGCCCAGCAGATGGAGGCTGCGGTGGCCAGGAGCGGCCACTGCACTCCAGTCTGGGCGACAGGATGAGACTCCAACTCAAGGAAAAAAAAAAAGCTTTGAGAAAAGGTGACCAGCTGAGGCCCCCGTGTTTAAGGGAAACTACTGGGATATTTAGTAGACAGAAGTTGATGTTATCTTTCCTTTCATATTTCAATTTTAGATCCCCAGAACTTATGTTCAGGGAGAAAACTCCTAGATAGCTGCTGCCAGCTAGCCTTGAGCTAAGTGGCTACTTGGTGTAGGAACATCAAGAGTCCCAGAGAGCCCCTCCTCCATCAGAGGGGAGGGAGAGAGTTGCACCTGGACCCGGAAGAGGAATGTGTGTCCCTCATCTCACCTCTGCAAATGGGAAAGAAATGAAGTGTTTTTAATTTCACGCTTTGCCCTTCCTGTCAAGATTTATCCTCATCCTGCTTTGTGAAAGAAAAAAAAAGTCACAATTAAAAGGCTTTGGCTCCGTGCAAAAGCTGATACTCTTAACCTCATGGGTCTCTCTGAAGAATTATTATTTCAAAGCAAAAAGTGCATCAGGAAAAATAAGTATGTATATTTTTTATTTGTAAAGAAGATAGAATAATATTTTAAGTTTTTTTTTTTAAGGAAGTAAGTCTACCATATTTTTTGCAATGCTTTTTATCTACTAGCAAATACATTGAAGAGGCATTTTCTTATACTCAGTCCTAAATCCTTTTCAGTATATTGTCTTTTCTTTCTTCTGCCTATCTTTTTTTTTTTGAGTCGGAGTCTTACTCTTTCGTGGCCACTGCAGCCTCAACCTGCCAGGCTCAGGTGATCCTTCCGCCTCAGCCTTTCAAGTTGCTGGTACTACAGGCGCACACTACCACACCCGGCTAATTTTCTTTATTTATTCTAGAGACGAGGTCTTGCCAAGTTGCCCAGGCTGGTCTTGAATCCCTGAGCTCAGGCAATCCTTTCACCTTGGCCTCCCAAAGTGCTGGGATTATAGGCTTGAGCCACTGCGCCTGGCCTCTTCTGCCTGTCTTTATCCTCCTTATGTCTACTTTCATTTTCTTCGGTTTCTAAAGATGTAATCAGGAAGAGGAAAGAAAAAAAGCTGGGTATGTACTGGCAACTCTCATAAATAATTCTAGAATGGCTTTATAGTAGAGTAAGCAAACACAAAAAGACATAAACCTGGGTGTGCCTAGATTAGCTGAAGAAATCTGCTTTAAATAGTCTCAGCGTAGTCTGAAAAGCATCAGTATACGTTAGGTTCAAATTCCGGAAGGAAAAAAATGACAGTAACATTGTCATGCTGAGCTCCCTTGTGCCCTCTTCATGTCTAAGTAAAACAAGGCACTTTTACAAGACGCCTTTTTATTGACTATATGTATTTCTGTTTGTGTGCGTTCATGTGAGGGTGCATGTTTATTTATTCCAACTTCCTTGCCAGATTTTAAGTTCCCAGAATTTGACACGCTTCAAAAAAGCCTAAAGTTTCATATTGCTCTTTCACTTTTGCTTCTTCTATTTCCAAATGGGATCATAGAAATATAGAGTTGGGTGGTGAAAGGACGGGCGAGAGTGGGAAATGCATTTTTCTTTACTCTTCTTCCTAAATCTGAATACAGTTATGAGAAAGTGGAAGCTATGCTTTTGGAGAAATGCACACTTTAAGTAAAATTAACTTTGCCAACTTTGTTTTTTTAGAAACAGACTTCCTGGTGTCAGGTATTTCATAGTGTCAATCAAGCTTGCCTAGAGTAAAGGGAATTTACAAGCCTAAGACATCATACATTGGTCAAGGACTGTCATGAAACTTGTAATTACAAAAGTTATGGCCCGCCCAGAGGGGGAGCAGGTGGGGACTTAATCTTCCAGTAGAACCGGCCCTATTTACAGGGAAGCCAAGGATCCCATGAAGCTACCCACTGGGAATGCCTAGGAGATAAGGGGAGGTGCACCCTCCATTAGGTCTAAGGATGTCGTTTGGGAAAGTGCAGGAGAATCAGAATCCTTGTCACGCCCTTCTCTAGGGGCTGTGATAATGTGGGCGAACATTAATGGCTCTCCGTGTCACAAGTTCTCCAAGACATCCACAGGTGGTCGATAAGGAAGTCACAGGCGGTCACGGCAGTCACGAGCAACATCTCCAAGAAAAGGATTTAAGCCAGGACTCTGGGGGGCTACAAGGCCACACTCACCTAGAACTTTTCTTAAATAAATCTTTTCTTCTCTCGTATCTGTGTGTTGCAATTCTTTGCAATTTACTCGGATCTCTGGGTTGCCAGTGCGCACCTCCGGCTTGCCAGCCCGGGCAGTGCTGCACGCCTCGTCTCTGCCTTTCCACCCTCACCCTATCCATATCTGAACCCTAACAGATGAGTTGCAACATCTTACTGTACAGACCCAGAAAATTAGGACTGTGGCTTACTCAAGCCCTCCTGAGCACCATACAGATCTCTCTTTCTCTCATTCTTTCGTCAGATCCTCACTCTGTGGCCCAGGCTAGAATACAGTGACACACTCATAGCCACCACAGCCTTGACCTGCTGGGTTCAGGTTCCAAGTAACTGGAACCACAGGCACACCCCACCACACCCGGCTAATTGTTTGATTTGTTGTGGAGACGAGATTTTGCCAAGTTGCCCAGGCTGGTCTTGAACCCTTGGGCTCAGGCAGTCCTCTTGATTTGGCCTCCCAAAGTGCTGAGATTACAGGCATGAGCCACCACGCCCTGCCTTAAAGCTCTTTCCCCCCCCCCATGACTTTATTCTGGTTTTAAACACTAGATAAAATTCCATTCTCTTCCATTATTTGATTAAAGTTTAGGTTTATAACTACACTTGAAGTCATCTGAGTCAGTTATATTAAGTAAGATGATTGCTCATGAACAGAAAATATATTCAAAGGACAACTTGGACCAGTGTTCCCCTCTTAAATAGACATGGCATTCAAAATAACTGGCAGGGCGCAGGCACTGACCTATTGAAGCAGACATCAGCTGTAAATACCTGGTGTGACTGATGCATGAATACTAAGGACATATATAACAATCCTGTTTCCAACTTCCCCTGCAAAATTAAGAGTTTGGTGAAATGAATCAGAAAAGAACACTTAAAGTACTTGACAAAACTGTAAGAAAAAACTACAAGGAAAAGAGAATATATACTTGAAAACAAGATGTCTAATATTCTGTTAGCTAGAAAATAGCTACTGACACTTAAATGCAGAGTCAGTCTAATATGACTATATCAGCCAGTAAAGAGACCCAGAACAAAATTACTTAGGCAGAAGAGAAGATTTATTGGTTTGCATGACACAAAAGCCTAGGGAAGGTCTTCAGGTACAGTTCAATCCAGATGATCAAGAAATAAAGTCAGGAATGTTCTATGCCTCAGTTTTGCATTTTTCTATGTCGGCTTTATTCTCAGCAGGTTCTTCCCAAGTAGGAGTAAGTTGCCATCAAGTAGTCCAGGACTATAGTCTACCATGTTAGCAAGGAGTCAGAAAGAAGCTGATCTTCTCTGATTCTAATAAGTTTTCCAGAATTGATTCTTTCTCATTGGACCAGTTTGAATTACTTGTCCATCCTTAAACCAATAATACTATCTATTTGCCTCTGCCTGGACCTGGGAATATAATCAGTTTTATTGAAATTTCCTCCATGAAATAGGGGCAGGGTGGTTCCCCAAAGATAAATCAAGGTGTGAATACTAAAAAGAAGAATGGATACTGGACAGACCCAAACTCAGCTGTCCAATTTTTATATATGTCTTTTATCCCTTATTAACAATTATCAAAATTCTTCCCACTAATAGGTCCACTCATCCACAGACAACCAAAATCATATACAGTTCCTCTTCTAGAAAGGGAGACAAGCCAAAGTTGTGCCAGTTCCTGCATACAAATTCCAGGATCTCTGGGAGATGCACGTTTCTCCTAGGACTTTACATTCTGGCATCCTAGACTACGCAACATGTTTATCTGTCCTCTATATCCTTGTATAAAATTACAGAAGGAAAACCGGGTAGCCATAATTTTAAAAAATCCCTTTTAGAAATGGGAAAATACAAAAGTCATGGTTCCTAGCAACAATAAAGGTTTTTAGACGAAGATAGCAAGTACTTCCTGCTAAGATAGTAGGGTGAGCTTCTGAATCAACCAAGTTGGCTTTTTGCAGTCCTACCCTATGGCCATTGCTCTGGCTTTGGTTAAGATTGGCATCTGCAAGAAATCACTTTCTGGGGGATGTACTGCATTCGTTTACTTCTGGTTAGTGAAGGTTCAGAGGCCTGTGGGTTGTATTGGGAGTGGTAGTCTGGCAGGTTTGGGGTTTTTCGGGTAACAGGCTTAGGGTACTCTGGTAACACATCTCCATTAAAGTTTGTTAGCCTCTGTGGGCTTGTAATTGTTCAACTCCACAGATGTGACTAGTTATGATTCTTGCATCAAGAGCTAAACCTGAGGGATTCTGTCATGTACCAACAAGTTCTAGTGCTTCCTGTGCTGTGTACGTTTTCAGCATTCAACCTGGTAGTAGGCTATTTGGCAGTGCAAACTTGTCATCTGGGCTAGATAATGGTTCTCCTTCCCTTCACCCCATGTTAGGCCTCATGAAAGAGTTTTTACAATGGAGGTAGTTGCCAACTTTGTCAATAAGTAGAGCCTAAGAGGATATGTTGGAAACTGAAGCATCAAACGTCTCCAGATCTCAGTCTTGTATCTAACCATGTGTATCCTTCTTGTCTTCCTCTAACTTTAGAGTGGTGCAGAGAACACAGGTTTTTAAGTCTGCAAAGCTCAAGCTCATCGGCTATTCAACCGTATTGGATTTCTGAAAACAAGCAAAATGTATTTTTCCTGGAAAAAACTGTATTTTTCTTTCAGACAAGAGAAACATTTGGCAGATGCTTGTCACTTGCAAGACTTTACTGAAGTTTGCGGAGATGGGCCATACATGCTAATATCCTAATGTTTTTCCACTAAATCTCCCAACATCAAGCCTTCATATAAGGATACAATCTGATTTTATTTAAAACAAAAACAAAGAAAATATTTACAATATTTACAAAAGTCATAACTGATAAAGGACTGCTACCTAAAACTTATAAAGAACCCTTAAAACTCAAAAATAAGAAAACAATTCAATAAAATAGGCAAAAGACCTGAACATACACCACATCAAAGAAGATATACAGATGTCGAATATCAAATATGTGTTTGAAAATATGATCGTTAAGACTATCATATGAAACTAGGGAATTTCAAGTTAAAACAACAATAAGATGCCACCACACACCTAGTCGAATTGCCCAGATCCAAAACACTGATGACACCAAATGCTGACTAAAACAACAGGAACTTTCATTTACTTTTCAGGAATGCAAAGTGATATAGCCACCTTGGAAGACAGGACCATGGACTGAATGCTCATGCTTCCTTAATATTGATATGCTGAAATCTGAAGCCCCCCACAGTGGTGATAGTATAAGGAAGTGGGATTTTGGGGAGTGATTAGGTTGTAAAAGCAGAGCCTTACAGAGGGCTAGTGAGTCCTTTCTTCCATGTTAGAACACAGCCAGAAAACACTATCCATGAACCAGAGAGTAGGCATTTACCAGATAGCAAATCTGCCACTGTGAGAAATACATTTCTGTTATTTCTAAGTTATTCAGTTTATGGTATTCTATTATAGCAGTCCAAACAGTCTGCTATAAAACTCAACATGCTCTTGCCATATGATTTAGCAATCATGTCCTTGGTATTTACCTAAAGGAGTTGAAAACACACATTTACATAAACACCTGCACACAGGTGTTTATTGCAGCTTTATTCATAATTGAGGAAACCTGGATACAACCAAGATTTTCTTCATAAAGTGTGGTGTATCTAGGCAATGGAATATTATTCAGTGCTAAAAAGAAATGATTTATCAAGCCATGTACAAACATGAACAAATTTAAATACACATCACCAAGTGGAAGAAGGTTACTGCATACTGCATGATTCCAAGTATGTGACATTCTGGAAAAGGCAAAACTGTGATGACAATAAGAAGATCAATGATGCCAGGAACTAGTGGGGAGAAAGGAATAAACAGGCAGAGATGATATTTAAAGCAGTGAAACTATTCTGTATAATACTACAATGATGGACACATGTCACTATGCATTTGTCAAAGCCCATAGGATGTTCAGTACCTAGTGCGAATCTAATGTAAATTGTGGACTCTGGTTGATAATGCTCTGTTCATATAGGATCATCAACTATAAAAATATTTCATCTGATGTAGGATGTTGGTAGTGGGGAAGGTTATGTAGGAGCAGGCAGTCTATGGGACATTTCTCTACTTTTTGCTCAATTTTGCTGTAAGCCTAAACTGCTCTAAAAAATGAAGTCTGTTACACAACCACAGCAGGTGACAGTTTAGCTGACTGTTTTGCTATCACCTATCAGGGATCTTCCTTTCTCAGCCATGATAAGAAAATTTTCACTGCCCTGTGACACATCTTGTCTTGCACAAGTACAATTTAGTGACTGTCCAATGTAAAGCCCCATTTTCACAGACTAACTTCTAGAGTAGTTAAGACCTTTTGAGTCTTCAGAAACCCAATGGAAACTGGCTTAATCAAAAAGAGACTATATTGGTTTATATTACTGAAAAGTCTAGGCATGGGACTGGACTGGGGAATAACAAAATCAAAGTACTTAAAATATGTCATCAGAAATCAATCTCTCTCTCTCTCTCTCTCTCTCTCTCTCTCTCTCTCTCTCTCTCTCTCTCTTCTTTCTCTCTCTCTCTCTCCCTCTCTCTCTCTCTCTGTCTGTTGGGAGCTGGCCATGGAGGCCCACTGAGCATTAGGGATCAGGGAGGGCTGGATCTAAAAACTCATTGTTCCTGCTTCCCATGAGCTGTGGTTTCGGCTGAGGTATTAGATATAATTCAAACTCAGGTCACATTTGGGAGCCTTCAATACAGTACAAGCTTCTTTATAAGATTTAAAAGTATATTTGTAGAATTAGTATGTACATATGGAGAGCTGTTTTCAGCTTTAGATGGTTTAGATGTTTATTGAGTTACCAGAAATGGCCTGAACTTTGGGCTGGGCCACATTCCTAAGGACCCAGCACGTACTTTGGACTGGCTGCATTCTTTTAAACCGGTTTTAGTTACAGTTAGTGTAGGGTTTTTCTACTTATTATAGAAATTGAATTTATTTTACTCATAGAAAGTATTGTAGAATGCTAACGTCAGGGAATTATGTTAGTTCAAGCATGATCAAACATGATATTTTGAGGTTTAATAAGAATACAGCTAACTTTAGAAATTTCATTGTCCCCATTTTCTACTATTGCAGTTTTGACCTTAGTACAATTTAGAGTTTATATTTGGGTTTTACTTTTAGAAGCTTTATTGCTGATGATCAGCTTTATATATTAGGATTAGGAATTAGAAACTTTTCTAGAAGTTAAGATAGATATATAGGATTACAATAGTCATTTTGTTAACAGATTGTAATCAATTGTTCCTAAAAATGGCCCAGCATAATCTTTGGACTGGGCCACATCCTTTAGGAACTGGTTTGAGCTATAATTAAGAGTTTCTATAGTGTAGGTAGAATTAGGACAGAATAGAAAGGTATTAGGATTTAAGTTAGTCATTAGGTGTTGTGTATGCATAAGCTTTAGAAGTTATTGATTATTAGAATATTATGATGTTAGAACTGTTGTATTGCTTTTGAGTAACATTAACTAAGCATAAGGAACAGTGAGATAATTTGGGGATTGTCCTTCCTCATGCTTGAGGAAATGCCTGGTGGGTGAGGGACGTCCCTCATCTACCTGACTTTGTGTTCATGTGAAAGTCTTGTGATTTTGCCTGTGAAACTTTAGGATAAAAGGTTTATGGTTTGTCCCATTAAACAGCTTCTGCACTAGACAGAGTCCAGTCTCTTTCTTTCTCTCCATTTTCTTTCTTTCCTATTATCTATCCCTTCCAGATGCGTCGACACCACCACATCTTTCCAGGGACCCCCAAAACCTGCAGGGGCTGACCCCCTGCATCTCTCTCTCATCTCTTCCACTCTACTCCCTTCCCCACATCCCCTGCACTGACCTCATCCTCCTGAGGACTGGCTGCCTCCTTGTGATGTCCATATGGCTTTTAGCATTTCTAGACCCACATTCTACCAGTCACACTATTCTTAGAACCCGTAATGCTCTTTCTCAGAAAAATTCAAGTTTACCTCATTGGAGAAACTGTAGCCACTTGCTCATGGTGAAAATGGCTTTAGCCTACTGCTTTCAAATGTATAACTGTATGTCACTGGTGCTTCATGAGATGACCTGGTAGTTAGCAAACATTTATCTTTAAAATGCCTGGGGTTATTGGGAAAGAAAGATAAATAGGCAGAGCACAGAGGATATTTAGGGCGATAACATTATTCTGTGTTGTATTACAATGCTGCATGCTTATCATTTTGCACTTGTCAAATGTATATAACTTGCCAATTTCCGTGTATATTAAAAAATAACTAGTGCATCAACATTTCTGTTTCATTTTAGAAGGGGCTGAAAGAGGAAGGAAGGTAATAATTCACTTGCAGGGGTGAGGTGAATTTCAGGTATGGTGGTCAGGCGTGTTCATGAACTTTTGAAAACTTTGCTAGTCTGAATTGTCCACCAAGACTTAACCTGTTCCAGGTAGGTAACATGCTGTACAGGCAGAGAAATCCAGTCATTGTTGGGTACTGAGGACCCTCAAGGATTCTGGAAAATTCCATTTCATATGGTCATAAGGCAGCTTTTGAAAGGAAGTCAATGTGTCATAACTGATATAAGCCCTTGAATATAACTTTGTAGAGACTCCACTTAGGAAGAAAAAGTATCATTTTAGTATAAAGAACATAACTGTCCTCTCCACAGAATTTATCTGTATCAACCAAAATTACTATACTGTCTTTGTTTCTTTTGATTATGTTCCACCTGATTTATACAGTTCATTTCTGAGAGGAAGCAGCTTCTTTCCAAAATTTAATTCAAATTCTATTCTAGGAGCAAATTTTTAAAATATTTTGTTTTTAAGGTGCCATTTTGGATTCTTTGTGGTTTCACTATGCAAAGTAACTCAAGGAGAAAGGTTGTTGTTATGGTATATTACATTTCTGTACATTAAGATCTCAGGATCCGCCCTCAGCTCATCCTGGTTCCTTGGTTGTCCAGGAGGGCTCCCATCTATCTCCTCCTTGAAAACACTCTGCTTAAGCAGCCATAGTCACATGACCTTTCCCTCTGGCTCAGGACCCAGGCTGCAGCCCTCCTTTTCCATGGCTCCCTGTATCTTTTGGCTGCCTCCTGATGGTGGTCTGGGGTCTCACTTATTGTATGGTGAGGGCATGGCCACCACTCACCATTGTGGCTGTTTTTGGCAGGACCCGTAGGGACACATAATGATACAGTTCTTCAGTGGTCTTATCTATAGTAATTTCTGGGGAGACCAAGAGGGTTAAGGGAGTCTCTCTGTCTGGAGACCCTTATTTTATTAAATCCTGTATTTGCTGTCAAGACAGTGGTGTACCATCCAAATCCCCAGTTGGACTAATAGAGCCATAGGGAGGCTCTTAGAGCCCTAACCCAGTGAATGGCTCCCGGAAAGTCTTTCTGGGATTGTCCCAGTTTAGAAAGATCACCAGGTCTGTCACCTTCATCTGCCCAATCCTGAGGAGCTGGTCTGTTCAGTGTGACCAAAGATCTGGTGTAACAATGGATCCTCCCTCGTGTGGTCCAGGCTTGTCCACTGCTTACAGAAGAAAAACATCTGGTTTGCTCCCAAATTCAGCAAGGGACTCATCCAGGAGAGATGGGCTCTCTAGCTTTTGGTCGTGTTGCTGTTTCATCTTATCCAGCTCAGCCTCGGAGAAGTTTCTCATTTTAACTTGGTTAGTATCGGCAATGGTAAGGACCGAGGGCAACTGTTCAGGGGCTGTTTGGGCCCACACGGGCCCAGGCCAGGTAGTGTAAGTGGGTCAGTAACCAGGAGATTGTCTGGCTTCGGGCTCTCCCACCTCTTTCATTTTGCCCAATCCATCCAGTTAATTTATCAAGGATCACAGAGGTATCCTTACTATGCCAGTTAACTTCATTGGCAGGCCAGCGTGTACTAAATAAAGCCTTACTGAGCACCTCTCACCTCTCCTCCCACTATGTCATGACAGGGTGTCTTCTCAGAGACACTGCTCACTGCACCAAATCTGTTTCGCCTACACTGGGTGGTCTGGCTGCGCCCAGGATAGACTATCACGTGACTGTGGCCAAGATTCAAAGGCAGATAAATGCCACCCGGGGATCCGGGGAGGAAACCAGTGTGTGATGTGAGGTCTCTGAGAACAGACAACACCCACACCAGGCTCAGCCACAACCGTGTCTACTTACAGCAAGCGGAGAGAGGGAGTGCACAGATCCAGCCCCTTGCAAGGTGCTGTCACCGTGGCTTAGCAGATCCACCCCACAGCCCATGCAGGCAGTGTGGCCACATGCACCCCACGTGGTGCTGCAGAAGGGCATCCTCCCCTCCCCTTCCCCCATGATGTCCTAAGTGCTTGAGCGGAACAAAGAAGTACATATGAGTCTGAAACAGGAAAAGACATTCCCACACAAGGCCATGAGCCCAGCACACGCCATGTGTGACCATGAGCCTGCAAGACCCAAGGTCCATTCTTAGGTAGCTGCGCAGGGGTGGCAAGGCTGCATGCACAAGGCTGCTTTCGCCAACATGTTCTCTTCATCCACCTTCCCTGGGAGCTGGTTTGGGAACTGCAATCAGGAGGCAGGTAGTGGGTGTCCTTCCCCTATCACCCTCACATCCACCCAGCTCTCAGGGCTTCATTTTCTGTGTCCAGCCCAAATGTGGCTCCTCTTCCTCTGCCCTTCTCTTAACTAGCAGTGTTGTTCCTGAAGGTCTTGTCCTTACTCCTCTTTCCTTCTCTCTCTATGCATCTGTTAGGGTCACACTCCCAGTGGGGACTCCAGACTGTTAGGGGAGGCTTGCTGGGGGTATGGGGTGTTTGGTGTGCCATCTGATGCTGATGAAAGATGCAAAGAATTGCATAGAAGTTAGACTGGAAAATATAGTTTATTTAGAAAGTAAATTAGAGAGAGAGAGAAAGAGAGAGAGGAGATTCACCTCCCAGGTAGGGAAGGAGGCCAAAGCCAGGAAACATTGCGATAGCCATAGTTCAAAGAGCACATGGCCACACCAGAGTCTAGTAAGGTAATGGCAGTGGCAATGGCTGCTCATGGTTGAGTCCGGTTAACCCTTCCCTTTGTTGGAGGAGGTCATTAAGGTGATTGGGTGGTGGTTTGCTCCACATCTTCACAAAGGGGCAGGTAAGCGCAGGTACTGATATCAGGTGATGGACAGCAGGGGAGGGGTGGGTTAGTCACATGATTGTTACCATGGTGGTGGGCTAGATGGAAGACAAGGGGAGGGATTTTCCTGCAAGACACTTGTCAGACATTTGCAGTCCACAAACTCCTTAGCAAAAATGTGGTCTGTTATCATTTCTATGATTGTCTTTGTCTTGCATCTGATGGAGATTTGCTGAGGGGCTGGGATAGGCTGTCAGCTTGGCCTGCAGTAGAATGTCTGAATGCTTCCTGAAACCTGCCTATTGAATATTTATCTTACCTATGTTTAACTTGTGCTAAATTCAAAGCATGTCAGGGTAAAGTCTAAGCAAAAATGGTTATGCTGAGGCAAAAAGACTATGCTAAACTAAGTTTATTCTAGATTTCTATAGATACCTCCTTTTAGCATCCTTCCAAATAGTTTCAGCCCAGGCCCCCAACTGAGTCCAGATTGAGACCTGTAACTGCCATGGAGTCATCCCGGCTGGACGTCCCATGGGCGTCTCCACTTAGCCACGCCTGGATGTATCATTTCCCTTCTCAATCTGCTTCTCTTGTGTTTCTTCACCCTTTGGCCACTGACGAGCACTCCATTCACCTCTCCTCTGCCAGAAGTGTACATCTCTATCTAAACTCTTCCTCTATCACAAGATTTCTCGTCCACAAGCTTTCCTGGTTACAAAGAAACCATGTCCCATAGCCACCATACGTGCATGTTGTAAACTGCACAACCCTAGGGGGTGCCATTCATGTGGTACACATCACAGATTCGTGTCTCCACTACACTGGTTTTCCAATAGAAGAAAGTAAAGGGTCTTGAGAAAAGAGTGTTTTTTCTTATCTGCACAATGGAGCGCAGTGTCGGTGTTGGCAAGCAGTAGCCCTACTCTGCCCTGAGAAGAAAAAGCAGTTCTGGGGAAAGAGGAGAGGGCTTACTGTCACAAACAGACAGTTCTCATCAAGAGTTCCCTGTCTGCTTGCTCAAGGGACTAAGATGAAGCTTGTCTGAAAGAACAATTATGGCTTGTAGATATCAAGTGGACTGGGAAATTAAGCCATTCCTTTATTCTGAAATTTTGAATTAGCAGTCTTTATTTTCACAACATTTTACAACTGTTTGTTGGCATCTTGGGAAAGCTGGGACAATTCCTACTGGAATACAACAGGTGCTCGTAGGATGAGAAACAGTGAAAAGATAAATGTCTCCTGTGGTTTTTTGGTTCCTTTTTACCCTCCAGGGCTGCCTTAGCTGGGCTCCAAACCTACACTGAATTCTATTCAAAAAGCAATGTCATCTAAAGCAGGAAAGAAAAGCCAGGCTTTTTGTTACCCTACCTCTTGTATTTTCTGCAAGATCTATAAAAAGAATGGTGTCCTGTTGGCATCTCCAGGCTATAACTAACTTCTATGAAATACCTGGTAAGCAGATTTATACTCATCTGTGCTGGGCCATTATGGTCAACAATTTGTGAGATATCTTAAAATCTGAAAGACTTAACCTATACAATGACCTCCAACTATAGTTTTCCTTTGATTTATCTTGAAACATCTAAGGAAAATTATGGAAAATGCTCTTCTTGCCTAGATGAATGTATGGTGCGTATGTGCGTATACATGTGTGTTTCTGAGTGTTGTATGCGTATACATGTGTGCTGTGCGCCTGTGTGTAGCTGAGAGAGAGGCAGCTTACTACCAAACACCCAAGACCTGGTTAAGAACCTCGAGAAAACAGTCTGGGTGGGAGAGGGGCTCCTCAACTACCTGTAAAACCTCTTCGGAAAATGACCCCAGGACTCCTTTACCTTGGTCTGTTTCCACCCCCACCCCCTTGAGAGGGGCACACGTCTTTTATTTAGCTAGGTTTTTCTCCTCCTCTGCTCCTGAAATCTCTAGAACCTCCCTGTGTTGAAGTCTCATGAGCCTCCCGATTCACTAACCCTGCAGGTGCCAGGGTCCCCTCCACCAGGTTGCCACATAGTAAGACTGAGCCCTCAAGGCATCCTCAATACCTACTCTAGGAACAACAGACTCAATATCCGGGACATTCATCCTCGTAGCTGGAAGTTGGACACAAGTCAACACTGTCGGGCATGGACAGGGTGAGGGTGAGATGCATGGAGAGGGAGGAGAGGTGCAGGGAAGGACAGCACCGCCGGAGCCGGCAAGCGGGAGGTGCCGCACTGGCAACCCAGAGATCCGAGTAAATGCGAAGAATTGCAACACACAGAGGGGAGAGAAGAAGAGGTTTACTTCAGAAAAGCTCACCCCCCACAGACTGGGAGCGGGCCCACACTCTAGGTGAGTGTGGCGTCGTAGCCCCCCAAAGCCCTGGCTTAAATCCTTTTCTTGGAGATGTTGCACGTGACTGCTGTGACTTCCTTGTCGACCGCCTGTGGGTGTCTTGGAGATCCTGTGACACAGAGACCCATTAATGTCCGCCCACATTATCATAGCCCCTAGTGAAGGGCGTGACAAGGATTCTAATTCTCCTGCACCTTCCCAAACAGCATTTCCTAGAGCTAGTGGAGGGTGCACCTCCCCTTATCTCCTAGGCATTCCCAGTGGGTAGCTTCGGGGGATCCTTGGCTACCCTGTAGATAGTGCTCAATTTAGGAAGATTGTATCCCCACGTGCTCCCCCTCTGAGCAGCTTGTAATTACAAGTTTCATGACTTTCACAATCCTTGTCCAATGTATGATGTCTTAGGCCTTCTAAACTCCCTTTACTCTAGGCAAGCTTGATTGCCGTTATGAGATATCTCTGATACCTGGAAGTCTGTTTCTGAAAAGACAGTCAGTAAATTTGCTTAAAGTGTGCATTTCTCTAAAAACACAACTTCTCTTTTCTCATCATTTCATCAGGGTTTAAGAACAAGATGAAAAATGGCTTTCGGCTCTCTGTCTGTCCTTTTAAACATGAAGTAGCTTTCTCCTCAGAGTTAAGCCTAGATTGCAACAGACTGAGGAGAGAGAAATAGCTTGTACTTAGAAAGAATCTGAATCTCCAGGAAGCAGTGATATTTAAATAAGTTTTAATAAGTTTAACTGGTAACAGCTTTGTCTTTATATGTGAGGTAATCTTTCTTTTATAGATTTAAAAATATTTTTCCACAGAAGCCAGATATGATATTCTAAAATTATTGACTAGTAGAAGGCAGAATTTATTTGCCCAGTTTGTGCATTCAACTCTTACACATACCATTCATTTACTTACTAATGATAAATCAAATGGTGCTTAAATGAAACATACACAGACTCCTGGCGATTTAGTAGCTGACTTTTTTCCCTCTTATCTCCTAAGGGACTTAAGCGCTCCCCCGAAGAAAAACTTCTAAAACGGGAGAATAGTCACCTGTAAGAATATTAACAATCTCAAGGGGGAAAGGAACAGAGACAATGAATTATACATCAGATAAGCATTTCTGTAGCACATAGAAATGAGGAATTATGAGTGACTTTAGACAACAATAAGTTGATTGTTCATCCATAGTGGAATGCATTCTAAGGACAAAAAGAATGAAACAGAAAACCTTGATCTTCATACTATCATCTTAATGTTTATGGTATTGGTGTTATTATTTGGGAACTATTTTCATTTTATTGTTAAGTAAAGCAAATAAAGAATAATGTTTACTTTGTTAAAAGTCAAGCTTTTTAGTCCAAGAAAAATGAAGATACAATTATTAAAAAATTTAAGAACACAATATTGTTAGAGCTGAATTAGGAATATCAGTATAAACTCATGCCTTTAAGAAGAAAACAAGTATCTTTTCTGGAACTATTCACTAAAATAGTTTACTAACAATAGCATTACAGTTGGGCACACTTACTAGGCATGCATGCTTGATACACATATTGATGTCTATAATACCATCTTTTCACAAAAACAAACTAGAGTTTCTTGGGAAAATAGCCCATTCCATGTCTTGGTCTAGAAAGGTACAAGAAGCAGAAGACAGGAAATCTTTCAAGTGTTAATTTACATAGTACAGAGCAACCAGAATTCTCAGATGTTGCTGGCAGGGATGCAAAATGGTATAGCTACTTTTGAAAGCATTTGGCAAATTCTAATAAAGTTAAGCATACAACTACCATAAAAAGTACATCGATATTTTTTAAATTAAAACATTTTTTGTATTGAAATTTTAAAATATGTGACACAATTTCAGTCTTACAGAGAAGTTACAAAAGCATTACCAAGAATTTCTAAATGTTTTCCATCCAGATTCCCCAAATATTAGCATTTTACTGCATTGGCTTGGTATTTTTTTCTATCTGAATACATATTCTGAGTTGTTTAAGTTGCAGGCACAATGCTCTTTACCTTTAAATACTTTAGAATATTCTTTTATATAACCACACAACAATAATCAAAATCAGGGTGTTAACATTGACAAAAATTCTATTATTTGATAATATAGACCTTATTCAGATTTGGCCAAATATTCCGATGATGTATTATACTTTATAATAAATGAAAACTCTAGATCATGCATTGCATTCAGCTGTCATGACTTTTTGATCTCCATTAACCTAGGACAGTTCCTCAGTCTTTCTGCATTTTGCAGCATGGACATTTTTGAAGCATACAGACCAGTTATTTTGTACACCATCCCACGATTTGGGTTGTCTAATGTTGTCTCACCATTCGGTTTAGGTTATGCAACTTTTGGCACAACAGCCACTCAGGAGGGTGCTGTGTTTTGCTCAGTGCAGCAAAACACAAGGCACATGATTCTGATTCATCCCTTTGCTGGAGACGCCAACGTTGGCCAGCTGGTCAGGGTGTTGTGGTAGAGGTTTGTTCCGCAAATTTCTTCTAAACATTCTAATGTACTTTATTTGGAGCTCACAAAAATTAAAAAAAAAAAAAACACAAAAGACTAACTAATTCACGTTTACTAGGAGTTAAAGATAAAAGTTGGAAAGTAGTCCATCAGAAATCATATATGGGAAGGTATACAAATTAGAAAAGCACTTAAATATATAGGGGATTGCTATTTTTATTTTTAGCAATGATTCCACTTTTAACATTTCTCAGGGAAAAAATAATTTAACACTTGAAAAAGTAAGCCTCTCTGCTTTTTAATCTAGAGTTTGTCAGGTAAATAACCACAAGAAAGTGGTATAAATCCAAAGCCAAACATCCTAAAAATAACCTGTTTTTCTTTATCTTAAGCTTTCAGATCATTCACCAACAGCTTGGATGAATAAATTACTCATAGTCTTACTTTTAATTTCTCCTTCTATGAGACAATGAGAGAAAGAAAGAGAGAAAGAGAGAGAGAGAAACACCCAGGATGCAGAATAGTTGAGAAGAATAGACATAAAATACAATGCGCTTAGCATAATGCTTAGCAAGGCTAATGTGAAAAGAAGGCGAATTATTTATTGCATAAGTGGTCCACATCAGTACCTCATAGATCTCCATGAGGTAGTCAAATAAGTATTTTAGTATTTCCATTTTAGATGTGGTAATTGTCTCCTATAAATCAAGCCAGATATGAGAATGGTACCTGCTTTGGAGTTAACATTTTATTGTTTTTTCTTCTACGTTCTGGCTATTACCTTGTGTTTCTGCTTGAAGAACTAATTTCACATTTAAATGCGTATACGGTTTTGTTTACATTTCTTATAGTTCCACACAGATCAAAAAGTGATCATGCAAAAGGTAATAATAGCTTCTAGTGACTATCAATTAAATCATTCTGTTCTCTTATCTTGTGTGTTGAAAATTCTCAATAGCATGAAAGGTGACCTGAGTATAATTGCAAAACAAAGCCATACATCAATCTGTAGGGACCTACAATGAACATTAATCTGAATCCAGGGGCATTCTCACCCATCAGGCTGGTAGAATGAAAGCAACGTTGCTTTTGCCCAGAGTAACCTTCACTTTGACCACTGACCATAAAAACATGTATGATTCATTCCACCTTGAAAACTCCCTGGAAAAACAATAAGTCCACTTCTGTGGCATTCAGTTTTCTAACTGCAACCTCACTTTTACCAAGCTGCTTCTCAGATCTAGGTCTTTAACTTTGAACACCCTTACCTAAGTGTGAAGAAAAATTTATTAGTTTTCTTTGGTTGTTTACTTTCTTTGGCTAGTGTTATATAATCAAGAAGTCAAAGAAAATCAGAACACTGTCAGATAGTTAAGTTGCCTAGTAATTAGAAAAAGGCCAGATTAATAGGAAGAATGCGAACAGGAAGCTCTAAGGCAATGTCTCTTCCTGGGACTCTCGGGGTCTCAGGGACTCAGGAGCAGGATGGCAATTCGACTCAAGCATAACCACTCTACCTCTGTCCTCAGAGTTAGGGTTCTCCCTACCTCTCTCTGACTCCGTTTCTGACTCCCTCTTTTCTTTCCTGACTCGTTGACTCATACCTTTTGTGGAAACAAGTTAACATTAATTTTTTGTCTGTTTTGGTTTTTTTGGGTCAGAGTCTCACTCTATCACTCAGGCTGGAGTTCAGTGGCATGCTCCCGACCACTGCAGCCTAGACCTGCTGGGCTCAGGTGATCCTTCCACCTCAGCCTTCCAAGTAGCCAGAACTACAGGCGTATGCCACCAGGCCCAGCTAATCTTTTTGATTTATTGTGGAGTCAAGGTCTCACCAAGTTGCCCAGGCTGGTCTCGACCCGGTGGGCTTAGGCAGTCCCCTCACCTCAGCCTCCCAAAATGCTGGGATTACAGGCTTGAGCCACTGCACCTGGGCTGAGACAGTAACTTTCATTATTTAGAAGGTCCTTGTGACCTTAAAAGGTTGAGAGATGGTAATTATACCTCATGACCAAACACTTGCTGCCCTCTACTCTTAGCTCATGGTTTGCTTCATCATCATTGTAAAAGTATATAAAGTCTCTTGTCAAACGGAAGCATATACTCTCTCTTAAGGGACCAACACTTTCCTTGAGTGTGCCCCTTTTCTTTCTAATAAATCCTTTCTTTATGCTTTAGGTTCGCTCTGAAATCATTTTCTGTGATGGAATCAAGAACTCTCAGAGCAACACACTGCACCCCACCTGGCATCAGTTAGGTGACTTTGTCCTTGTGCAAACACCATAAAGTATACTTACACAGGCCTAGATGGTACAGCCTGCTACATACCCAAGTTATGCAGTCTAACCCATTGCTCCAGGCTCCACACCTGTACAGCCTGTTACTGTCCTGATTACTGTAGGCAATTGTAACACAGTGACACTTGTGTAAACACAAAAGGCACAGCAAAAGCATGATATAAAAGATAAAAAGTGGTGTACCTGTCTAGGACACTTACCATGAATGGAGATTATAGGACTGGAAGTTGTTCTGGGCAAATCAGTGAGTGAGTGATAAGGGAATGTCAAGGCCACCAATGTAGACCTTATGAACACTGTACAGTCAGGCTACACTTATGTTGTTTTTTTAAACTTTATTTCTTCAAGGATAACTTCACCTTAGCGTACTGTAAATTTTTTTACTTTTTGAATAGTTTAAAATTTTAAACTCTGCAATTCTTTTGTAACAATAGTTTAAGACAAACATACTTCACAGCTGCACAAAAATATTTTCTATATTTTATTTGTTTATATTCTTATTTGGTACGTTTTCCTCTATTTAAAAAATTTTTTATTTTTGGACTTTAAACTTTTTTTTGAGTTGGAATCTCACTCTGTTGCCCAGGCTGGAGTGCAGTGGCACACACTCACGGCCACCCCAGCGACGACCTGCTGGGTGCCGGCGATCCTTCAACCTCAGCCTTCCAAGCCAGAACTAGAGGCGTGTGCCACCGCGCCCGGCTAATTTTTAAAAAATTTATTTTTTGTAGAACTGAGGTCTCGCCAAGTTGCCCGGGCAGGTCTCGAACCCTTGGACTCAGGCAATCCACTCGCCTTGGCCTCCCAAAGTGCTGGGATGACAGGCTGAGCCACCGAGCCCAGCTGGCTTTTAAACTTCTTTGTTAAAAATGAAGACACAAGCCGGGCTCGCTGACTCAGCCTGTAATCCTGTGCCTTTGGGAGGCTGAGGTGAGTGGATTGCCTGAGCCCGC
>NW_007258035.1:105057-123231 GCF_000164805.1 Carlito syrichta | reverse complement strand
GTGAGACTCCAACTCAAAAAAAAAAAAAAAAATGAAGACACAGACACACACGCTTGCCAAGGTCTCCATGGAGTCAGGATCATCAATATCACTGTTTCCCATCTCCACATCCTGTTGCACAGGGAGGTTAAGGTAACAGCACTGGGGCGATGGCATGTCCTGTGGCAACAATGCTGACTTCTGGACTAGCTCCTGAAGGACCTGCCTGAGGTCGTTTTACTGTCAACTCTTTAAATGTCAAGCAGAAGGAGATCACTGTAAAATCACAATGAAAAGTCTAGCATAGGAAATATATGAGCCAGTAGAAAAACTGTTTGTTATTATTATAAAGTATCACGTGCTGTGCATAGTTGTATGTGCTGTTCTTTTACACAACTGGTAGCGGTGGGTTTGTTTACATCAAGTGAGTAATGTGTTGTGCTACACTTTTACAGCCACGATACCACCAGAAGACAGGAATTTTCCAGCTTCATTATAATTTTAGAGGCCACCTTCGTATATGCAGTCTGTCATGGACCGAAATGCTGTTATGTGGCACATAACTGTGTAGACCAATAGCGACAGATTTGTAGCATGGGGAGGAAATACTATGTATGCCTTGAAAAAAACTCTGGAAGGGTACCAGCACATTAATGGAGGCTGCTTCTGAGTTGTGGGGTGTGTGGGTTTTTAATTTTCTTCTTTGTACTTTTCTGTGTCATATCCAAATTTTCAACAACATAATACATTTAACATCAGGGAAAAGAATTTATTAATTAAAAATAAGATACAGGAAAGAGGGAAATACTACAGAAGCCATGAGGTTAACAACTTATGTTAAAACTTTTTTTGTTGAGTCAAAGTCTCACTCCATCGCCCACGCTGGAGTGCAATGTACGCTCACAACCGCCCCAGCGTTGACCTGCTGGGCTCCAGCGATCCTTCCTCCTCAGCCTTCCAAATAGCTGGAACTACAGGCGTGCACCACCACGCCTGGCTAATTTTCGATTTATTGTAGAGGCGAGGTCTCGCCAAATTGTCCAAGCTGGTCTTGAACCTGCAGGTTCAAGCAATCCACTCACCTTGGCCTCCCAAAGTGCTGGGATTATAGGCTGAACCACCAAGCCCAGACTGTTAAAGCATTTTAGGAACAATCTATTTATTCATATGTTCAGTTAGTCATTCAACAATATTTGTTGACTGTGTGCTAGGAATTTGGCTATCCCCTAAGGCTGACAGGTGAACAAAGCAGTTATTTTCTTTCTCTTATTTACATTGGTTCTACAGGAGGAGGACTGCAGGGTCCTGTGGCATGAGAACCACAATTGTTTATGCTTATTACGTAGCCGGCACTTGTGTTGCCACTTTTGATCTTCCAACCACCCTAAGGGATAGACCGTCAGGTTATTCCCATTAAACAGGTGGGGAAAGTGAAGATTTTCACTCACATAGCAGGAAACCAGCAAGCCTGGGATTCAGAGCATGTGCTCCCCATCGTCACACTTTATTACCTGAACGGACAACGATGGTGCATGAACTTTGTTTTTCCAGGGTTGGTCTTATTTTAAATATGTTTTATCATTATTATTTGGCACTCTTTGCATCTCAAGTTTCGATTGGCAAATTATTGCCATCCTATTGACAGACTTGTTTTCATTTACCTTTTTAAAGTGGTGGCTGCGACTAGCTCTTCTCAATGTTAGTGCTTTTGTCTTCACTTGAAGATGAGCAAAGAACAAATACAACTCCCCACAACTGCATTGGCGAGTACGTGCCAGGAGCAGTTGGCCCTGGAAAAGCTGACCCTGAACAGGAAGCTGTATTGCTTAATGTTTTTGGAAAAGTTCCGTTAAAGTGTCTCGGTTTTCTTGATAAAATCTAGTGGAGGGTGAAGCAGCTAATATGAGTGAGAAACTCATAGCCTCTTCTTCAGGAGACATCCAGCTAGTCAAACGGGTTCAATGAGCTCCTTCTCAGTAGCTCCTTCAGGGTCGGGGGAACCTTTATCAAGTGGGTCTTACAAGGAGGAATAGCTCAAACTAGATGCACGGATTGTCTGTCTATGGGTCTGTCTTTTAAACAGGTAATTGAGGACGAACAGATAGCTGAGAAACGACTTTTCAGAATCCAGGCATGTAGACAGAACATTGACCCATCTTTGAGCCAGAGGAGTTGTTATGGGCTAAACTGTATTCTTCCTCAAAGTTCATATGTGGAGGCCCTAACCTCCTGTACCTCAGAAAGTGATTGTGCTTAACGATCAGGGCACTGAAAGAGGGTGATTAAGTTAAAATGAGGACACCAGGTTTCCCCTAAGCCAATCTGACTGGAGTAAGTAGAGGAAATTGGGACGCACAGAAAGACACAAAAAGATTCATGTGCACAGAGGAAACTCCCCAGGAGGACACAATGATGAAGCAGCCATCAGCAAGCCAAAGAGAGAGGCTTCAGGAAAACCTGAACCGCCAACACTTTGATCTTGGACTTCTAGCCTCCATAACTGTGAGAAAATATTAATTTCTGCTGTTGAAGCAGTCCAGGCTGTGAGGTTTTGTTATGGCAGCTCTAGCTGACAAATCAGGCATCTACCACTGACCACTGTCTCACTGTGTGACCCTAGCAGAACCCTGCTTTCTGGGATGATTTCCACACATAATAAAAGACAGACTAGACTAGATGGTATCTGAAGCTTCCATCTGTTTTTATGTCCAACTGTTCTGAAATTGTCATTGTTTTTTTCTTTAAATTTTTTTAAAAAATGTACCACCTTTGCCATTTTTAAGTGCAATAAACACACATATTCTTTTTTCCCCTTTATCACCCATCTTCTTCCCCTTCCTGTCTCTGGTAACCATCAATCTGCTCTGTATGATACCAAAATCACCTTTTCAGCTGCTACATATGAGTGAGAACATGCTACATATGAATGCTACATGAGTGATCTTTGTCTTTCTGGGCTTGGCTCATTTTACTTAACATAGCGTCCTGCAGTTCCATCTACATTGTTGCAAATGATAGGATTTCATTCTCCTTTATTTTCATTTTATCTCATTTTTTGAGCACGGGTCTCACTCCGTCACTCAGGCTGGAGTGCAGTGGCACCAGATCACTGCTCAACACAGCTTCAAACTCCTGGGCTCAAGCGATACTCCCTCCTCAGCATCCTGAATAGCTGGGACTACAGGCCACCACACCTGGCTGGTTTTTAAAATTTTTTATAGAGATGAGGTCTCTCACTATGTTGCCCACATTTCATTCTTTTTTTTATGACTGAATAAAATTCCATTATGTATATAGACCACACTTTACTTATCCATTCATCCACTGATGGGCACTTAGGTTGATTCCATAGCTTGGTGCTTGTGAATAGTGCTGCAACAAATATGAGAGTTCTGCTATCTCTTCGATATACTGATTTCCTTTCTTTTGGATATATGAGGGGGAACGCCCCTAAAAAACCAGAATTATTTTTTGGGGGTGTGGGCCCCTTGTCCTTGTAGTATAGGCTTCCCCTGCTAGGTAAGGGTTCTAGGAATCCATTGGCATCCTTGTACAAGTTAGCATTGTTGTGAGAGTCTGTGTTCGGCTTCAGTGAATTTTTTAGGGGGAGACCCTTTCAATGCTTTTGATGATTTCATGGTGAGTGATTTAGAAGAGTACCTGCCCACACCGCGCTGAATGTTCAGCAGTTTTTGACCAAAAACATCAATAACCCTTGCCCCATCTTCCCTTTTCACACAATCTTACCCTGTACAACTTTTTTTTTGTTTCCCTGGATTAAAAAAATTCCTCAAAGGGAAACATTTTGCCGATGTGGAAGAGGTGAAGCAAAAAACAGCTGAAGCACAAAAGGCATCAAAATTGACAAGTTCAAAACTGTTTTGAGCAGTGGATACAGTGTCTCAATAGATGTATTGCATCAAATGGAGAGTACTTTGAAGGTGACTGAAATTTAAACATGTAAGAATAAACACAATTTTTAAATAAATAAATCTCAGTGTGGGTGTGAGACTGCTGGATCACATGGCAGTTCAGTGAGACTGCTGGATCACATGGCAGTTCATTTTTAGTTTTTTGAGGACGCTTCATACTCTTTTCCATAGTGGCTGGACAATTTACATCCCCACCAACAGTATACGAGAGTCCCCTTTCTCCCACTCTCAGCAGCATTCACTGGTGCCTGTTCTGGCATGAGCCATTTTAACCTGGGTGAAGTGATATTGCATTGAGGTTTTGATTTGCATTTCTCTGATGATCCGTAGTGTTGACCATTTTTTCATATACCTGCTGGCCATTTAAATGCCTTCTTTGGAGAAATGTCTATTCAGATCTTTTGTCCATTTTAAAATCAAGATATTTGTTTTCTTGTATTTTTTTTTTTCTGTTAGTTGTCTGAGCTCCTTATATACTCTGGTTATTAATCCCTTGTCAGGTACATAGTTTGCAAATGTTTCCTCCCACCTGTGGGTTGTCTCTTCATTTTGTTGTTTCCTTTGGTCTGCAGAAGTTTTTTAGTTGGATGCAATTCTAATTGTCATTTTTGCTTTGGTTGCCTGTGTTCTTGAGGTTTTACAGAAGAAATCTTTGCCCAGAGCAATGTCTGGAGCATTCCCCCAGTGTTTTCCTCTTGTACTTTCATAATTTCAGGTCTTAGTTTTAAGTCTTTGATTTGACTTTAGCATATGGTGAGAGATAAGAGTCAGGTTTCTTTCTTCTACATGTGGATATATGGTTTTTCCAGCATTACTTATTCAAAAGACTGTCCTTTCCCTGTTGTATGTTTTTGGTGCCTTTGCCAAAGATGAGTTGGTTGCAAATGCGTGGATTTATATCTAATTCTATATTCTGTTCCATTGATCTACATGTCCGCTTTTAATGCCAGTAATAGGCTGTTTTAGTTGCTATAATTTTGTAGTAAATGTTGAAGACAGACTGTGATATTTACAGTTTTGTCCTTTTTGCTTGGGATTGCATTGGTTGTTTGGGATCTTTTGTTGCTCCACATAAATTTTAGAATTTGTTTTTCTATTTCTGTGAAGAATGTCACTGGTTTTTGGATAGAGACTGCATTAGTGTATAAATTATTTTGGGTAGCATTATCATTTTAACAATACTAATTCTTCTAATTCATGAGAATGTAATACCTTTCCATTTTTGTGTGTGTCTTTTTTATTTCTTTCATCAGAGTTTTATAGTTTTATAGATTTTTATACTTCTTCAGTTAGATTGATTCCTAGGCATTTTATATTTTTGTAGCTATTGTAAATAAGATTTCTTTCTTGATTTCTTTATCAGATTGTTCACTGTTGGCCTATATAAATGCCACTGATGTTTGTATGTTGGTTTTGTATCCTGTGTCACTGATTTTTATGTGACAGGTTTTATTGGAGAGGGTGATCACTAGAACAGATGTGCTTTTATTGTTTTTAACCTAACTTCCCATTGTTCCTTATCGCTAAAAGGCCGCAGTAAGGTTATCTTAGGCATTATATGAATGTCTTTTAGGTTGTGGGTAGGTGCACAGTTATCAACTGTCTCCTTTTCCTCAACCCATGTCTATGAGTTCTGTCTGTTTCATGCTGTTCTGTCTGTTTCATGCTGAACCAAGCTGGACTCACAGCTCAACACCTCATGTCTCTTTGAATTTGTGAAAGAGAATGCACTTGCATAGAAGTATTTTAGACTTTCTGAAGATGTCAGGGGCGAAATGAAGAAGATGAGTATGCATTGCACAACCTTCACTCCTCTCAATTAGAAGTTCTCAGTTAGTTATTTGTATTTGATAATGTCCCTTCTTTGCTGTTTTTGCCACCACAACTTTCTCCCATGGATTTTCTTCCCTCTTATGGGCCCAGACTTACAGGTCACTCTTTCTCTTTCTCCATCATTGTCCTTCCCTTTCTCTCTTTTGCAGAAGAATTCAATTCTACCTTTAATCCTACACCCAAACTTGTGCAATCTAAACCATCACAAGAGCCTGCAAAAGTCCTCTGTCACATTACAGAGGGCATGTGAAGGGCTGTGCCCAGTGCCCAGCATGCAGAAAGCCTGCACGGGCTGGTGGTCTTAGTATTTGCATATCCCTCCTCCAAAAACAGTGTCCTTGAAATTCAGCCTCTCTTTACTTCCTCTGTTGTTCCCCACACTCTCCTCCCAAGTGTTCACTGCAGTTTCCAGAGTCAAACTCCTAAAAGTTTAAAGCTGTAAAAGATTTGGGGAAACAAGCCTGTAAGGCACCTGAAAGGAATGGGACTTGCCCAGAGGATACAGCAGCACTGGGGACAGAGGCCACATAGCCCAGGACCTCACACCTTCCAACATTCTTTCCACAGCATCCACAACATTCCACATATTTTACCACAATCTCCAGGCACAAAAACACTTCACACGAGTACACAGTGTTTCCATGTATGAGGAGGGACCCCCCCAAAACCCAGAGTTTATTTGTAAAACATTGTGTATTTGTTCTTACATGTTTCAACTTCAGTCACTTACAAACTACTGTCTGCTTGATCCAATATACCTATCAAGATGCTTCTGTACTGCTCAAACAGTTTTTGAACTTGTCCATTTTGATGCCTTTTAGTGCTTCTGCCGTTTTTTGTTTCCCCTCTTCCACATGGCAAAACCTTTCCCTTTGAGGGCTTTTTCATCCGAAGAAACAAAAAAAAAAAGTTGCTTGAGGCAAAACCAGGTAAATAGGGAGCGCAGAGCACAGAGGTTATGCCGTTTTTGGTCAGAAACTGATGAACACTCAGGCCATGTGAGTAGGTGCACTTGTAAATCGCCCATCATGAAATGGGCAATTGCATTGAAAGAGTCTCCAAAAAAAATTCACTGAAGCTGAAGGCAGACTTTCACAAACAACACTAGCTGGTACACTGATGCTGATGGGTTCCCAGAACACTCACCTGCTGGGGGAAGCCTGTACTACAAGGGGGCCACCATCCCAAAGATAATTCTGGGGTCTTTTTGAGTCCCCCTTGAATGCATAAATATCTAAAGCATATGCTACTAATCCTTACTACATGTGGCACATGCTGGTATCTTCTACTCTATTCCATTTCACTTATTGAAATGTTGGACCTGACTAACTTGATTTCAGGGTCTACTAACGAGTTGTAACAAACAATTTGAAAAACACTGCAAGCCGGGCTCGGTGGCTCAGCCTGTAATCCCATGCCTTTGGGAGGCTGAGGTGAGAGGATTGCCTGAGCCCACGGGTTCGAGACCCGCCTGGGCAGCGAGACCACATCTCTACAATAAATCAAAAAATCAGCGGGGCGTGGTAGCGCGCGCCTGTAATTCCGGCTACTCGGAAGGCTGAGGCAGAAGGATCGCCGGAGCCCAGCAGGTCGAGGCTGCGGTGGCCAGGAGCAGCCACTGCACTCCAGTCTGGGTGACAGAGTGAGACTCCATCTCAAAAAGAAAAGAAAAAGAAAAACACTGCATTGCAACTCATTATCAATGTCAATTGAAATCGGGGACAGTTCCAAAGAAAAGTTAAGCTGATGTTGCAACTCAACACATGGGCAAGATAAGTCAAGATCATGAGATGAAACAAGGATGAGGAAATCTGGTGGTTCGTGGCATATCTGTAAATATCTCCTTAGAGAAATTATTTGAAGAAGTGAGGGGAATAATTTGGGAATTAACAGGTAGAAATTTTGGTAAAAGTCTATCCAAGAGAATTAGTAAAAGCTGAAAGGAAAACTCATTATCTATTCAAAGCTATTTTGTATTAAAAATATAAAAATACAAAGCTAAAACTATTTTGTAATACAGAGAAATGCTTAGTCGTATAAACTCTGTAGGAATGAAATGAGCTACAGCCACAAGATTCCATGTGATTCATAAACTTGTCATAGATTAAAGCTCTGAACACTCCCTTTCTGATAATTGAGCCCCCATCTCCATCTCTTCCTACTCCTTCTAGATGAAGTTGATTGACTCAGCTGCCTGTGTCTCTAGGGACCAGCGTTCTTGCATGACAAGGCCTTGACAGGCTCTTTCTTGGTTCAGACCTCTCTCTCTAGCTACGTGTACCTCAGTCCATCACCACTCAACTATTCCCCTAGAAACTCCCAGCCGAGACTTACCCTGAGCTCTTCGGCCTCCAAGTCTTCCTCCTGTGTGGAGCCTCCACAGTTCACTGAGAACTCAACCACCGGCACTGACTGCTTAGCTCTGAACTCCACTTTGGCCCATCTTTCTGCCCCAACCCTCACCAGGAAGCACCTGGAAGGTTCCAAACTACATAATAAGGCTCAGATATGACATCTCAGTTGATTTCCACAGCAGCCTTTTGCATTCACAATGCTGGTAAAAACTGCAACATAGCTATATCCAAGACCACTTTCTCCATCCTGTAGGCCCCTTTCAGAAGCAGCACCAGGTGAAAACTAGTCAGAGACCATTTGGTGCCTAGGAGACCTCAGAAGAACCTCAGAAGAATTCATGTCTTTCAGGGGACAATGGCATAGAAACCTCTACAGAAACAAACTTAGGAGTTCTCAGAGTAAAAGAAACCTAGAACCAGCAGGGCGTAGTGAAGGGTCAAAGAAGCTGGTAGAATAAAAACCCTAAGTCTCTACGGCATCCAGATTGGAAAAATACTGAACACTTTTCTTCTTCCTTATATGCCACCTTCTAGGTAAGTCTCACCCCATTACTACAGCTCAAATTAATCATAGCACTTCTACAACATAGCCTTTGTATTGAAGCACTGCTTTCACTCAGATTTCAATTACAGGCATTTATATTTATATCTCTGTGCCTACATGTGTGTCTTGATGTCCGTTAGTGCCTAGCCTTGGTGCTGTAAGTGACTATTGAGCAGCCACATTCCCACATGCATACTAGATTGCTGCTGCACTTTACCCATGTCTCTGCCATGCCACGACCCATATTCCGAAGATGATACTCCTTCCAGGATGTAAGGGCCCAAAGTTCCGAAATGAGGTTGATTAGTTGTCTCTTTATGACCATGTTTCTTGACACATGACTTAGAGAATGTACTAAGAAATTCAGAAGTATGATCACAATCATATACTCAGTAAGTGGCAATTGAATTGAAAAATTTCTCTATCTTTAGAAAATTAGAGATAAAAATTTCTAGTTTTGACAAGTATTCATACTTTTCCTTAAACTGTTAGAAAATCCTTGTCTATTTATTTCAGGTCACTGTTATTTCTGGGTCTTTCTTAATGACAGGTTGTCCTTTTCATGGCTTATACTTTCCTTATTTTTAAGTCTAGCAAACCATTTTACTAGGTATGGTGGATATTGCCAGTGCTTCATTGTTGAGTGACTGACTTTTGTTTCTTCCTTATTCTAGGGATCAATTAATATTCCTGCAGATTAGCCTGATCTTTTTAAGATCATCTTTGGGCTTTGTGTAGGATCTTGTGTTGCATTTACCTTAGAGCCACATTGGCCCTAATCCTAAAGCATCACCAGGACCTCACCTCCACTGAATGCCCAAAGTACACAGAGAGGGCTTTCCACTCTGGGTGATTAAAACTGGACCGTCTTCCAGTCCTCTGAAAATTCTGTGAGCTGTTCCATTACAGATCCCTGGTGCTTCTTCCTACTCCAATAGCTCTTAATCTAGCCTCATGAAGTCACATCCAGGGAACAAATGTACTATTATGCAAAGACACAGGGGACCACAGGGACACAGTATCTCCCTTCTCTCTAGTACTCAGCCCAGAGCTGTGTTTGAGTTTCCTCTCTTTGTGCCACAGTATTAAAAGTGCTCACGAGCAGAAAGCCAGTTGATCTCCTGGGCTCACTTTGTTCATCTCCTTTGTTTCAGGGATCACAAAATTGCCTGTTCAAATATGAAACGAGTTATTTTTAAATATACCAGTTGTTTACAGTGGAGGGACTAGTCCAGTACCAATACTTTCACTGTGGTCAGAATAGGCAGTTATGTTAGTTTATTTAAATCTATGGCCAACCTTAATCTGTAGAAATTTTTTTAAAACCCACTACAAATGCTTGTCTGTCTCCTTTTTTCATTAGCAAAAGAGACCTGGTTAGCCTTATTAACTTCTAGAAATGAAATAAATTTTTCTCTGGTGGAACAAGGGAAGGTGAAGATATCCAGGCTCTCTGGGAAATGTTATGCCAACACTTCTGTGCTTGCTTGAATGCGGTGGAAGTATCTAGTGAGCCCAGTAGCCCACAGCCGTCATAATGGCCCCTTAGGTGTAGAGTTGCAAAGTACTCCTGTGTTTAGAACCATTACCAAGGATTGCTGTTAACTGACAGATAAGGAATTCACTGAATTCTACTGCTAGAGTTTTATGACATTTGCCTGATGTGAAATTTCTGCAAGAGATACCGGTTAGGCACAATTGATTAAAACTTGGACTTCGTCAGGATAACAAGAACAAGTGATATGACCGTTGCCGGTAAATGTGCAGCAGAATTCTGTCTGACCCTTGACTTTATTGTTATCTGGAAGCTAGGTTGTGGAGAAGGAAACTGTAAGCCTTAACTCCTCCTAGATGTCAGAGGTTACCAAAAAGAACCTGATTCCTATAAACAACCAAATATGCGTTAGTCCGTTCACAACATCCATTAAAATGTTGAACACTTTGAATTTTTCACCTTTTTTTAGAACTCTTGGACTCTGTGGATTACAGGTGCATCAGCACAACAATGGTTAGTTACTTTTTGCCTTATAATTTCGTTCTAGATAAAGCTGAGTGAGTATGTAAGGGTTATAGGCTAAGACGAATTTCCAGGGAGGTGTGCTGGACAAGTTCTCAATAGGTTCATTTCCTCTCACCAGTCTCCCTTGCCTGAGGTGATAACAACAGAGAAACACATAACTGTATACTCAGAGGAAGTCCTATTTCTTCTTAATTTTATTTGGAATTATTTCCTCAACTATTAACTTCCACTTACATATCTTGTATTGTCCAATGCACAATGCCCAATTTTTAAAAAATAATGTTCTTTGCCAACAAACTTTGAGAATGCCTGACTCTGATTCTTAGCTGTTGTTGTTTTTTTAAGTAGATAATGGTAGTCACTGAAAACGTTTGAAGTCAATGTGATTAATCTACTCTTTACAACCTTGCTACCAGAGCACAATGAAAGCAAGCATCAGGCCAAATAATTATATACACAGATATTTAAGTAGACATTCCTTTGCACTCACAAAATGGTTCACATAGATTCATGAAGATAAAGATTAATTAATGGTTCACAAAGTTTAGTGAAGTCCAGGCTCTCTGTCTTCTTAGATGTTCGAATCACCATCTTATGTGAAAGATTCACTTGAGGTGGATACGACATCCCATCTGCCCTTACAGTCGGCATCAGGCAAGCAGAAATCCTAAAGGCTAAATGCATAACTAGCAAAGCTCAAGAATTTGGCACCGTTCCCCCAGATACAAGTTAGAGGACTTGCTAGATTCATATGCCTTTTCCATTAAAGAGTGGCAAGTATCTCTAAAATACTAAATTTGAACCAATTCATATATCCTAAACACTTTTAATGTCACTAATTAGAACTTGTTTCTATCAATTGTCATGCTAATCAGCCATTATTTTCACCAATAAAACTTTCACATATTTACTATGCTAATTAGCAAACTGTATGGAATTTTTTGAAGTACACCCAACACAAACATTTTTTAAATTTTAGATTCAGGGGCACATGTGAGGATTTGCTACATAGGTATACCATGTGAAAGTGAGGTTTGGGACTCTGATGAGTCTCCCTCCCCTAGTTGTGGGCATGATGCCCCCCCATATGTGGTTTTGCATCCCTTATTCCCCCACCCTTAGCAGTGCCCAGTGTCTGTTGTTCCTGACCTTGTGCCTACATATGACCATTGTTTAGTGCTCACTTATAAGTTACACAAGCATGTGAAATAACTCATTCTGAAGTTTAGAATGCTAGCTAACCACCTAAACTGTGTTTTTTTGTTTTTAAGGCCACAGACTGAGTTCACGCTAAAGTTATCTGAAAGTAAATGACAGATATCATAAAATTTTTTCAGACTCAAACGTAAGTATTTCCATTGTAAAAGGCTATGCTAAAGAAAGCTAATTAGGTCCTGGGCTTCTTAAAACCATTAATACACTAATGTGCACTGTAAATTTCCAAAGGGGTGGCAGTGAGGACGGTGGTGGATACATAGGCAGGACTTCCTAAACTGAGCTGGCTACAGAACCCTTTTTGGTGGTGCATCTCATGGGACTAGTGTTTCTTAGAAACCTTTCTGGAAAAGGCTAGTCTAGTTGAATTATGCAAACAGATTTCCAAGGGAAAAATCTGAAGATGAGTGAATCGTTTATAGTGCTATAATAGATATGAAATAGTGAGAAGTTAACTAAAGGTAGAAAGTGAGAAATCTTAGAAAATCAAACTAAACATTTAAAGTAGAGAAATGAAATAATTTGGAACAGTAGCATAACTTGAGTATTTTGCCTGTGAAGACAGCCAATGCCTTCAAAGATATTTGTGATCCAATCTCATGCTATCTAATTATTCATGTTTGTGAGCTCCTCAGACAAGAATGAAAAAAAAATCCCAGTATAGAATCTAGCAATAAACAGAGTAGTTAAGTTCAATCAAGTGGTGAAGCAATCAGTGTGTGAGTGTGTGTGTGTGTGTGTGTGTGTGTGAGATAAGGTGAGCTGTAAATTCACAACTGCTCTCCTTTTCCAAAAAATTCTCAAAATAATTGTCTATTCTCACAGTCTCTATTTGTTCTCCTCCTGTCCAATCTTGCACTGAAAACAGTCTTACTGCAGTCACTAACTGCCAACTCAAGTGATACCACTGACCTCACTCTCTGTGGCTGACATGACCAGCACCCCTGAATGAACGGATTTCTCTGGTTCATAGGTTGGTCATCGTAGGAAGGATGAAATGTCACTGGGCATGAGAGATGCGTAGGCATTATTATATAGTCCTTAGCATATAGAGGAAAACATAGTAAGATCTCATGGATGGTAGTAGTAGTGTATGTCCAGCACCCAAATTCAGGCCCAGGGTACATGGCTTGCTAAAGGCAGGCAGTTCTTGCAAGTGTAAGGTCACTATGTTAGAGTTTCACAGTGACCAAGTTGGGAGTAGAGCTCTTGCCTGGGGCTTCCACAGCCTGCTCGAACTTCATTCTAGATGGGCAGGGTACAACTGCCACCAATCCAAGCAAGTGTCTCATGGGGACCCAGGAAAAGTGGCAGAAACTAGGCTCACTGAATACCACCCAGCCTGATATTTCCTGTTATGCTCTGCTAAGAGAGCACCCTGCCAATCCTTCTCAGTAACCACAATTTCTATAACATGTATGATGCTCCAGAATGTTCGTTTTCATCGCATCTTGAGCTCAGTCTTCCTTAACTTGACTTCTACAGCACGCTCTTCCTCTTCCCAAGGGTGACTCCTTCTTAATCTTTGTTGCTGGGTCTTCCTCCTTTTGCTGGCATTTACATGTGGAAGGATCCAGGGCTCTATCCTCTGACCTCTTCTCTCTTCTCAGGCACTTACTAGGTGGCCTCACTCAGGTCCACAGTTTTAAAGTCCATAAGTTGGCAATTCCAAATCCCACCTCTCTCTTGAAGTCCAGGTCCACATATTCAACTGACAACTTGCCATCTCCACTTAAATACATACTAGGCATCTTAAACTTACCATGTTCAATACTGAAATCTTCATATCCCACCTTCCCCAAAACCACCACTGCAAAAATTCAGTAAATGACACCAAAACTCAATAGATGGCATTATTATCCACCCAGTTGTTTATCCCCAAATCTTTGCATACTCTTCAGCTCCTTTCTTTCCCTACAGACCATATTATATCCACGAAGAAATCTTGTCTACTTTGCCTTCTAAATATATGCTATATCACACCGCAGTCCATCTAGCTCGAGCCATGGTCACCTGTCGTCTGGATGGCTGCAGTAGGCTCCAGCTGGTCTCCTTGTTTCGTGCTTTCTTTCTGGACTTTGTGCTCTACACAGCAGCTGAAGAGGCCTTCTGAAAACACCAAGCAGTTCATGCCTTCCCCTTGAACCCAGCCCTTCAATGGTTTCCTATCACCTTTGGAATAAAATCTAAAGGCCTTTCCAGGACCAGAGTTTGGCCATTCTTTGATTTGACTGCAACATGTTGAAGTCAGAGTTCTGGCTCCTGCCCTGGACCCTCCTCCTTTCTCACCGCTTTTCCTTACTCTGGTCTCCCAGCTGCTCCTTACCTCCTCCAGACATGCTCTCTTTTGGGGACCTTTGCTCTTCCCTCGGCCTGGGATTCTCTTCCCACAGGTGCATAATCAGTTTTTAGCATACCATCTTTTGTGGTAAAAAAGACACATTTTTAAAACAAACTTATTTCTGAAATAAACAGCACTACAATCAATCAATACTGTCCCATCAGGCAGCATATCACAGGTATGCTTGTATATATAAGAAGACAGAAACAAGTGTATCATAGATATCAAGATAAGAAACTTGAGACCTCACAGGGAGGCTACTATCCTCCTTGGCTGGTTTCCAGACATTGGGTAGGACCTGGTCACTTTACCTGAATAGTTTTTTCCATTTGAAATTTAATTTTGGCCAGGCTCAGTGGCTCAACCTGTCATCCCAGCACTTTGGGAGGCCAAGATGAGAAGATTACCTGAGCCCACGGGTTCAAGACCAGCCCAGGCAACTTGGTGAGAGCTCATCTCTACAATAAATAAAAAATTAGCTGGGCATGGTAGTGCACATCTATAGTCTGGCTCCTTGAAAGGCTGAGGCGTAAGGATCACCAGATCCCAGCAGGTCGATGCTGGGGTGACCGTGAGTGTGCCACTGCGCTCCAGCCTGGGCGACGGAGTGGGACTCCAACTCAAAAAAACAAAACAAAACAAAACAAAAATGAATATTTTAGGCTGAATAAAAATGTTTAATATAATATATTGACATACCATTGACCCTTGAATGACACCGGGGTTGGGGGTACCAACCCCCTATGCAGTAAAAAAAATCCTTGTATAACTTTGATTCCCCCAAAACGTAACTACTAATAGCCTACTGTTGACTAGAAAGAAGCATTACCAACAACACAGTCAATTAACACATATTTTATGTTACACGTGTTAGATACAGTGTTCTTACAATAAAGCAAGCAAGAAAAAAAAATGTTATTCATAAAACCATAAGAAAGAGACAATGTGTTCACTATTCATTCAGTGGAGGCGCACCATCAGAAAGGTCTTCGTTCTTGTCTTCACGTTGAGTAGACCGAGGAGGAGGAGGAAGAAGAGGAGGCCTTGGGCTTGCTGTCCCGGGGTGGCGGGGGCAGAAGAGGTGGAGGAGGTGGAAGTGGAGGCAGCAATGACCGGCACATTGGGTGCGACTTTTACTGAATGAAATCTGCATCTAAGTGGGCCCGCACCATTCAAATCCATGTTCTTCAAAGACTAACTGTATTTGTTTTTATACTAATGCAATTATAAAATATAACTTAATTTTTTTTTTTTTGAGTTGGAGTCTCACTCTGTCGCCCAGGCTGGAGTGTGGTGGCACACTCCAGGCCACCGCAGCCTCGACCTGCTGGGCTCCGGCGATCCTTCCGTGTCAGCTTTCCAAGTAGCTGGAACTACAGACTCACACCACCACGCCTGGCTAATTTTTGTGATTTACTGTAGAGATGAGGTCTCGCCAAGTTACGGGGGCTGGTTTCGAACCCGCGGGCTCAGGCAATCTACTCGCCTCAGCCTCCCAAAGTGCTGGGATGACAGGCTGAGCCATGGAGCCCAGTCAACTTAATTTTTTTAATGAAGGAAGGAGCCCACAAAGCAAAGAGCCCAGACCCCCATGAAAGTGATGATATAGTCTTGGCTGTGACCCAAGTGGGAGGCCACTCTTTGACCTGACTGCATGATTTTGCAGAAGAGAGGGAGTACTGCAGACAGATGGCTTCTTTGGGTCTCCCCATGGCAACAGAAAAACATTTCTTCAAAAACACTCCCGTAGGTAAATTCTCACTCAAAGCACAGGATAGTTGCATAACTTGCAGACATAGTATAGAGAGCCGTTTCCTGCTTAGGGAGGCGGCATGACCCCCTGAGGAGTCAGAGGAATTTGGTATATAGGACACGCAGATGCAAAAGCAAAGTCCACATTATCCACATTATCCAACTTTTACAAAAAAGAGAAGCAAAGCTATGATGATAATAATTTGACACAAGGGGGTAGAGACGGGTGGAGAACTGTGAACTGAGGTGTTCACAGGGACTGAGAACTGTTCTGTCAAGTAGCGCCTGTAGTTCCGGTTACTGGGCAGGTTGAGGCGGAAGGATCACAGGAGCCCAGCAGGTCCCGGCTGCGGTGGCCGGGAGCGTGCCACTGCACTCCAGTCTGGGCAATGGAGTGAGACTCCAACTCAAAAAAAAAAGTTATATTTTATAATTGCATTAGTATAAAAACAAATACAGTTAGCCTTTAAAGAACATGGGTTTCAACGGTGCGGGCCCACTTAGATGCAGATTTCATTCAGTAAAAGTCGCACCCAATGTGCGGGTCACTGCTGCCTCCACTTCCACCTCCTCCACCTCTTCTGCCCCCGCCACCCCCAGGACAGCAATTCCCCACTCCCTTGCCACCCTCTCCAGGGAAGTTCCCATGTCTTCCCTTTAAAAATCACTGCTGTGATAAGCTACCATTAGTGATGGAAGTATATTATATTTCTCAATGTGATTAACCAGGGAAAATATTGATAACTGCTGATAAAGAAGACAAAAGAATACTGAGATATTGAGAGCCGACACTTCCCTATTATTTACTAGGTCCAAGTACTGTAGTGCTTTACATATTTTCATTCATTTGGTCCTCACAATATTTCTGTATGGGAGTTATTATTACTAACCCCATAGATAGAGAAACTGAGGCAGAGAGAGGTTAGATATCTTGGCTAAGGCCACATAGTCAATAAGTGGCAGTGCTAGGAGTCAAGCCCAGAACCTAACTCTGAAATCCACACTATTACTAGTCACTATAGTAAAGTGATACCCACATGTGTTACAACACCTCTCCATGTGAATAATTTACTAAATCTGTATATCTTACCAGTATTGTTATTTGCATTTTTCTGAATCCCTTGTTTTATAAAACTCTAGAAAAGAATCCCTTAATTATCATTAAATCAGGAATTCTGAAATCCTGGGTAGATTCTGCAGTTCATCTGGAGTGGCCCAGTGAAGGATTATCTTGTTTCAAGAGAAACCAGCCAAATTTAGTACAAACTAAACGTGTACTTTGAGATGCCCCCACGTATTGAAACAAATCTAGATTTATCCATGTTTTTAATCATTTGCTCAAGTGTTTCAACCTATCTTTGCCTTCTTGTTCAGTAGATTATTAAATCCAGTTTAAACAGATTTCTCAACAGTTCGATTTGAGCATAGGTACTCAGAAGAATACCAAGAATTTTCTCTAATTCACCATCCGGGTCCCACTGTGAAAGAGTAGTAGAAACCACTGCTTTTGTTGTTTTTACTTTCTGGTTTTTCTCTTTTTCTTTCTTTCTTTCTTTCTTTCTTTCTTTCTTTCTTTCTTTCTTTCTTTCTTTCTTTCTTTCTTACTTTCTTTCTTTCTTTCCTTCTCTCTTTCTTTCCTTCTTTCTTTCTTTCTTTCTTTCCTTCCTTCCTTCCTTCCTTTCTTTCAAGTTGGAGTCTCACTCCATCCCACAGGCTGGAGTATAGTGGCACGCTCATGGTCTGCCCAGCATCCACTCGCTGGGCTGCAGCAAACCTTCTGCCTCTGCCTTCCAAGTAGCCAGAACTACAGATACACACTACCACACCCAGCTAATTTTTTATTTATTGTAGAGATGAGGTCTCGCCAAGTTGCCCAGGCTGGTCTCGAACTCTAGGGCTCAGGCAATCCACTCTCCTCGGCCTCCCAAAGTGCTGGGATTACAGGCTGAGCCACCGAGCCTGGCCTATTTATTTCTTAACTGTCCTGGGACCAACCTCTTCCTTTTTGGCCATTGCATCACTGCCTAACCCTGTGCCGCTCAGCCTTCTTGTGCTGTGTCCGTGCCCTTCCCCTAACCCCAATAAGAGTGTTACCTCTCAGGGAAGGTGATTGTCCTTTTTAAAGCTTTCCTCTGTAAAAGATATTTCAGCCAGTTAGGAAACACAAGAAATACTCTTTTTTTTTTTTTTTTTTTTTTTTTTTT
>NW_007258035.1:101679-105037 GCF_000164805.1 Carlito syrichta | reverse complement strand
GGCCACCGCAGCCTCGACCTACTGGGCTCCGGCAATCCTTCCACCTCAGCCTTCCAAGTAGCTGGAATTACAGGCGCGCACTAACACACCCAGCTAATTTTTTGATTTTATTATAGAGATTAGGTCTCACCAAGTTGCCCAGGTGGGTCTCGAACCCAGGGGCTCAGGCAATCCACTCACTCTGGTCTCCCAAAGTGCTGGGATTACAGGCTGAGCCACCGAGCCCAGGAGAAATGCTCTTTTCTAAAGACACACCTTCCAATCAATTATACATAGAGCCAACCTTTATTTAAGGGTGGACAATAAACTGTTTTATATCCACGATGATCCGTCCAATTGCACATGAAGATGGACACATGACAAGAGTTGTGGAAGGCCACGAGGGGAAGCAATATCCTCTTTCTCCGTAATGGCATGGGAACACTCTGCCAATTCTCTTTACTGAAGATATGTGTATGCAGTATTTAATGTACACTTACAACTACAAATATAATACATAATTACAATAGATACTTGGAAAACAAAGAAAGGCACAAAGATGAATATAAAATAATCCAGAGTCTCACAGCTGGAGATAATACATGTTAATCATGTTTATATATAGGTATATATACATTAAGTCACTAAGAGAAAGATATATTCTATTTACTGTTTGGTTATATAATTTTTTTTCTAATGGTTGTGATTTTTTTACATCATTAAATATTCTTCTATCACCAAATACCACTCATTATGTCTTTATTGATGTGTCTACTCTACAAACTGAATCTAATATATTTAATCTATATTTTTAGGTTGAACTACATACAAGTGCTATTTTTATAGACTAAACTAGATGAATGTCATCCATTTCAAGTGTTTCAACCTGATGGGTTCTTACTTTATTTCCAAATTTTATTTTATAAACTTTGATGCAATTAACATTTTGCCCATAAATCTTGTGGTTTTCTTAGGATAAATTCCCAGCAGAGGAATTGCTGGGTCAAAGAGGATAAACATTTTTATGGTCTACTATACATGGTGTCAATTTTCTCTCCAGATAATGCTGATTTATAATCTCTTTGCTAATCTTCACTGTTATTTTTTAACTCAACTATTCTGTTCAGTTAACCCTTGTATTAATACCATGGGGTCATATGCCTATTGGTTACGTTCTCAGCGTTGTCTTCCAGTTTGGACTTCATCAAACAATATTTTGTCATGCCCAGGATTTGTAAATCCTTATTTAATGTAGATGTGAGGACAAAGTTTGCCTAAATACAGTCATCATGTAAGTGGTAATATAGTAAAAGAAAGGAGAGGGAACATGGTATGGGTACATTTATGCATGTAATATGAGTGTGTACATGAGTGTATATTAGGGAATCCTGACATTTTCTCTTCTACAGTCAGTGATTGATGTAAAGGAAAGGTGTCATTCCCTCCAAAGTACTAAGTTCTAAAACCATTTTCAGTGTGAACCAGCCAGAATGAATCAAAAGCCTGGCTGACAAAGCCTGTGTCTGAAGGTTTACTTACTCTAAAAACCTTATTTTTATTTGGAAATTATAGTAAGAGACCCTGGGATTTGGTTGCACTTCACTTGAAAAATGTTGGGCAACCCCCTTGGGTCCCCTCCCACCGTAGAAGCTTTTCTGTCTTCTCAATAAATCCTGCCTTCTAAAAAAAAAAGAAAGAAAAATGTTACCCAAAATATTTTTATTATGTGGACATCGAGACAATTTAGAATCGACATCTCCTCAAAGAAAGTAAATCAAAAGCAATTCTCTCCCGCAAGTTGTCTGGATTAATGGTATTTCAGTTGCCACTTTCTGAAATCCTTTTCTATGCAAATCATGTAACTTATCAGTCTCAAACATCTTATTTTACTAGTAGTCCTTATCTAGTAATTGTTAGTTTTATAGCTTTCAGTTGATTTTGGTAAATTACTTTTTGGACAGAAGAAAAGGCTGTTATGATATGTAGATTCAGATTAAACTACCTAACTTTGAAAGTGAATCCTGCAATGAGAGATTTACAATCTGATAGAAAATATATGCCTATAATTTGCTTACACTGCAAATGGACCACATGCCCATTATTGAGATTACTGAGTCATATTAAGAAATTATAATGAACATCGTCCTCAAATAGAATAAGCTAACTCACACTAGATATTTTTTGAATAAAGAATATGTTTTTTAAAATTATCTGCATTTCCACTCTACCAAGCTGTGTATTTGTAAATCTAAAATAACAGATGAGTGACAGCTGTAATTATCAAGGCAAAAATATAATTTATAACTTAAAGTTTGGCAAAAACAACACTGAAATAATAATTATCAAATCAGTAAAGATATTTAGTAAAACCTTTCTGAAAACAACTTGAAAGTATGCTTTAATAAACTTAAAATTTTTATTTATTTATTTATTTAGAGATGGTGTCTCACTTTGTCACCCAGGCTGGAGTGCAGTGGTACGATCATAGCTCACTGAAGCCTTGAACGTCTGTGCTCAAGCGATCCTCTCCTCAGTCTCTGAGTCGTTTAAAATTTTTGTATCTCTTAACTTAATAGCTTTACTAAAGCAAGAGGGCAGTTAGTTGGGGGAGGACAAGATCTGTGAACAAAGGAAACATTCATCATATCATTTTTTTGTTTTGTTTTGTTTTGTTTTTTTCGTTTTTTGTTTTGTTTGTTTTGAGTTGAAATCTCACTCAGTCGCCCAGACTGGAGTGCAGTGGCCGCTCCCGGCCACCGCAGCCTCGACCTGCTGGGCTCTGGCGATCCTTCCGCCTCAGCCTTCCGAGTAGCCGGAATTACAGGCATGCGCTACCACGCCCGGCTGATTTTTTGATTTATTGTAGAGATGAGGTCTCGCTGCCCAGGCGGGTCTCGAACTTGCGGGCTCAGGCAATCCACTCACCTCAGCCTCCCAAAGGCACGGGATTACAGGCTGAGCCACCGAGCCCGGCTCATCATATCATTTTGATTGTAGGATTTGGGAGCTATTCAAATGTTGTCAGAGGAATGAATTTGCAAAGTGTGATATCATATGGTACACTATTACAGAGTCATAAAATGTTGTCTTCAAAGACATTTCTTTTATAACTGGAAAACGAAAATGTTAAGTGGACAAAACAGGGTATATGACCTATCATATACCATACTCATAATTATTTTCTTATATTACCAGTTCCTAGTTACAATTTTATGAATATAAACTTAAAGGAGGAGAAAAATAAATCTTAAAGGAAATATACTCAAAAAACAAAAACCTGTATAAAGTATGTTACTGATGATGATTGCTTTCAGTTTTACATTTTTCTGCCTGTTTGATTTTCCTAAAATGAATATATATATATATATATATATATATA
>NW_007258035.1:77088-101404 GCF_000164805.1 Carlito syrichta | reverse complement strand
AGAGAGAAGGAAGGAAGGAAGGAAAGAAGGGAGGGAGGGAGGGAAAGAGGGAGGGAGGGAGGAAGGGAGAAAGGAAGGAAGAAGGAGGAAGGCCTCGTTTGACCCTCTGCTGACACTGTCCTGACCTGGCATTCATCTTCTGGGAGCCATGGCTTATATCCTTCTGTATCTGTTACCTGCTATTACCTATCATGACATCTGCTTGATTGATGCTAGCAAAAGTGTTTGTTACTAGTTTGAGTTCTTGGTTGCGAAAGTAGAAGCTGCCTCTGGATAGCTTAGCAGGAAACGAAAACCATCAGAAGAGTCTTGGATGGCCGACAGAACCAAAGTGAAGGCCAGAGATCCATACCCCAGCAGAAAACAAAGGAGACACAGCAGAACCAAGTCCTTGTCACAGGAAGGGCCTATTCGGACATTGGCACTGCTGCTGCCACACGGTTACCCACTGCTAGCCGACCCTGTTCTCACTGTCGCTGCGCTGCAGGAGCCAGCCCTGGACACTGGGATCTTGGCTCCGTTGCTGCCGCTGCCATGACTAATAGCAGGCTGACCCTATCTCAAGAGTTCAGAACTGGTAGAGGCGTCTGCTCAGCCACTCCAGCTGGCAGGAGCGGAGGCAACATCATAGCCACCTCCCTTGGCTTCTGGGCGGAAATTGAAGCCTGCCTTCTCACTACTGTCGAGAGTCTCCTCCAATAAGAAGGGTGTTTGTGTTTGGGTGTTGGGCAGCCAAAATGTCAAATGTCCGTTATGAACAGCGATGATGAAGAAACAGAGACATATCTTTTGCCCTTGTAAAGTAATAGTGTCTGATTTAGCATGGTTTTAAAAACACACACACAGAGGTGTGGTGGCTGGATTATCAGAGGCATCACCAGACAGACAGTGGAAGGAGAGCATCCTCATGGTGGCAGAACTCCAGGATTGTACCCGGTCATGACCTTTGTGTGAATAGAAAGATGGATAATTCATGATACACACAGACTGTGTGGATATATCAAATGGCTTAGCTGGTCGTCAGGAAACTGGAAGAAGCAAGATTGTAAGGTCAAGATTAAAGAGGTCCAGGGAAGAAGCACATGGATGAAGCTGAGAGAGGATGAGTTTTCTGTCACGTGTTAATACCCCCCACCGCACCCCACCCCAGAGAGTATCCATTGTAGAAAGGGCACCGAACAACATGTGAATAGAATGATTCAGCCAGTAAATGTCAACCAGAAGACGTCAAAGCCACCCCCATGCCTGTGCAGTGGGCTCAAGAATAGAGTAGCCATGGCCACAGTGGGAGGCCATGAGTGTGCTCAGCGGCATGGACCCTCTTTTGCCAAGGTTGACCATGCCGATGGCCAGCATGTCAGCACAGAGACAGATGCTGGGTCCCTGGCATGGCCCCAGTCCTCGAAGGAGCCCACCAGCCACTTGGTGGCAAGTCGATCAGATCCCTTCCACCCTAGAAAGGCCAGTGTTTCTTCCTGACTGGGTAAGGATCTGCCTTCCTCGCCTGCAGAAACTCAGTCTGCGCCACCACCCAAGGGCTATTCTACCAACATGGGATCCCACATAACAGGACCTCAGACCAAGGAACCCCTTTGGCAGCACAGGAAAAAAGATAAGGTGGTAGAAAAAAATGACAGATCCAGTGACCCTATCACATACTGCGCCATCCACAAGACGCTGATTCCTAACAGAATGACAGCACGGCTTCTTAAAGGTGTAGCTGTGGCACCGATTCAGAGGTATACGGGGTATTGATCTTCAAGGTGCAGTAAGACCTTAAGCCGATGGCCAGTATATGATGCTGAACTCAACCACTGAACATAGTCTTGGAAACAATAGGCAGAAGTGGCCGAGGCTCGACTCAACGTCACCTTCAATGACCATTTAGGGAATTGGTCATCCTCATTCCTGCAGCGTTAGACTCTGTGACTCTGGATATGCTGGTTCCTGAAAGGGGGTCAATTACACTATGCACACAGTAAGAGCATCACTAAATGCAAAGTTGCCGCTGTCCCCTGGTAATTTGAGATTGCTTGCACCCGTAGGCACCAAAGGAGTCGGCCTACCATCAGGACTAGTTTGCTCCGATTATCATGAGAAGGCAGATCTGGTACTACATAATGGGGTAAGGAGGGCCACATCAGTCTCTCGGGTGACCCACTGGGACACATACTAGCACTTCTGTGCCAGCGTGAGCGGTGGATGGGCGAAGATAGCAACCACAGTCTGTCAAGGCCACCGGGACCCATGGCTCAGGCCACTCCGACCCGTGGCTCAGGCCACCCCACGGTCGAAGGTCTGGGTGACCTAACAGCCAAGCCAAGTAGACCAGCACAAGTATTCACCGAAAGGGAGGGTAATGTGGAGTGAGTGGAGGTGGTGGTGGGGGTCCGGTACTGGGCATCAGCTACCACCCAGGGCCAACTGCCGCAACGGGGACGACAGTTCATCTCACCAAAGTGTTTCTTATGAATTTCCCTGGAAACTGTGTCCTGCAACCTGGATGGACGATGGTCTGTAATACTGAGTGATCTATCACAGAAACAAAGGACCGAGTATCACACGTTCTCACTCCCAAGCGGACCTTGAACAATTATCGTAATACCCAGCTCTCCTCTTTAACTTTTTGGCAGGTTTTTAATTTTTAAAAATATTTTCTTATGGATTACAAGGAGTGTGATGTCTCAGGTGGCATTTAATTTTACTCCTGTAAAAAGATCTTCTTCACCGATCAAAACTGACGTTTCTGGACCAATTTCTCTACTTTTTAAGTCTTCCGGAGTATGCTTTGTGAAAAACAAGTGTCTCAAAATAATTGACCACTCAGAAAAAAGCAGTACAAAATTTTGTGTTCAATGTTTGAGAAACACTGCATCCAATATGCTGCTCTTGAAAACTCACTGTTCATATCAGCCATTGACAACGAGGAGGCAGCACTTCTGGTGCTGCTTGCCTCTGGCAGATCTGCATCCAAATCCTCACGCAGCTGTTGGCCATCAGTTAGGACCATCGGTTAACTTTTTCTGTTGCCACCTTTCTAATCTCTCTAATAAACAGATTAGCTCATGTCTCATAATTACAATGCAAGAATTAAATTATTCAATTCAATTAAACGACAGACTGCACCAAAGCGCTTAGCACAGAGCTGGGCACTTATCATGTTATATAAATCATAATAATGATGAAAGAACTAACAATAAATGCCTTGGGCTGCAGAGAAGAGGAAGAGGGCTGTTGAATTTTCTTGACCACAGAATCCCTTTTTCTTGCCACACACACACTGGAAGCAGCCAGGTTAAGGAGATTATGCTTCATTCAATAGGCACAAGAGAGTTCAGAAATAATTTTTGGTAGAATTAGGACAATAAAACATCCAGAAAAACAAAAAGTGTTTTTCAGAAAGGAGATTCAGTCGGTATATTTGTTAGCAGGCCCTCAGGGCCCCCAGATCTGAATTAGCAGCTGTGTTTTACAAGATCTCAGGGGATTCACTTGCACAGTCAAGTTTGAGAAACTCCAGCATGCTGTCTACCTTTCTATTAGTGTTAACCTGAGCAAGGCATTTAACCTCCTTAAGCTTCAGGTATCTCGCGTGTAAAACAGGTATAATGACAAGGACTTACAGATTTGTTGTGATGATTACATGAAACAATGTTGTGAGAATATGGTATTTAGAAAGTACTGGAGCTGGACACAGTGACTCATGCCTGCAATCCCAGAGCTTTGCTTAAGTCAGGAGTTTGAGACTAGCCTGGGCAACAAAGCGAGACCTCATCTCTACAAAAATAAAAAAATTAGCTGAGCATGGTGGCGCACACCTCTAGTCCCAGCTACTTGGGAGGCTGAGGCAAAAGGATCACGTGAGCCTAGAAGGTCGAGGCTGAGGTGAGTCGTGATCATGCCACTGCCATACAGTCTGGGTGACAGAGTGAGACACTGACTCCAAAAAAAAAAAAGTACTAGATATCTGGCTAATAGAATGGTGCTTGCATATTCCCAGACTCCAAAAATATTCAATGATATCATCCAGGGGACTTAAAAAGACTCCACTACTGTGCTCCCCCCTCACCCCAAATACTACCAGAGTTCCCCACAAAAAGGCCCAGAATTGAATCACCTTTCCTGAGGAAAGAGAACCATTTACAAAGCCCATAGAAACTTAAGAGAAGCACTTTATGAAGATTACAAATGATTCCTAAGCAACGGCTTAAAGCCCAGGTGCTGAGCTACTGAGATGTGCACAAAAACAAAAGGTCTCTGCCCTCAAGCGTGTCTCCCTGGCTGACAGCCTCGAAGACTGTGTTCTGACTTTCTCAAGACAACACAAGAGAGAAATAGTATGACATGGGACACACATTTACTTTTTTTTTTTTGGAGTCAGAAACTCACTCTGTCACCCAGGCTGGAGTACAATGGCACAATCAAGGCTCACTGCCTCAACCTCCTGAGTATCTGGGACTACAGGCTGATGCCACCATGCCCAAATACTTTTTTGATTTTTGTGTAGAGTCGAGGTCTCACTATGTTGCCCAGGCTGGGTTCAAGAAATCCTCCTGCCTCTGTCTCTCAAAGTTCTGGGATTACAGATGTGAGCCACTGCACCTGGCCAGATTTACTCACTGAGAAGCCAGGCTAGCCCCAGACTTCCTTTGCTACACGAATACGCACATCACCCACTTTTTAAAAAACCCTACCAGAATTCGATCCGCCCCCAGATTTGCCTCTGATGCGGCCCAGGCAAGCAGTGCGGTCTCCAGGACCTGGCGTAGACTGACATGCCAAATGAGACAAGTTATGGAAACTGCTCACCCTTTCTAGTTATCCTTCTCACTCCCTGACTCAGACGTCTCAGACCTGCCCTCCCTAAGGTCTACAGATAAGGCACCACCGGTTGACGCTAGGGTGGCCATGAGCGTGCCTGCACTCCAGCCTGGGTGACAGAGTGAGACTCCAACTCAAAAAAAAAAAAAAAAAAGCAGATTATTGGGCTTCATTCTAGACCAACTAAATCTGAAATACTAGGAGTGAGACCGGGGTTTTTGTTTGTTTTTTTGACAGGGTCTTGCTCCGTTGCCCAGGCTGGAATGGAGTGGCACAATCATGGCTCACTGTAGCCTCAACCTCCTGGCTCAGGTGTTCCTTGTACCTCAGCCTACTGAATAGCTAGGACTATAGGCACATGCCACCATGTTCAACTAATCCTTTTTTTTTTTTTTGCAGAGATGAGATCTTGCTGTGTTGTCTAGGCTGATCTCAAACTCCTGGGCTCAAGCAATCCTCCTGCCTCGCTCTCCCAAAGTGTTGGGGTTTACAAGCATGAGTTACCACGAGAGATTTTGATTTCAAACAAGTTCATACTCAAATTTGACAATATTTCTTTTACATTCAATTCTCCTGGAGAATGTTCAATGACTGTAGGTATCCAGGTCCCAGATACTATTATGGTTCGAATAACACTCGGTTGTACCCCTTGATACCAATAAATCAAAGGGGCAGGGAACTGGTCGAAAAAAATTTATTTCTGAGTTGGAATCCAGGGATCAGAGCCAGACTCGAGGTCTTTCTAAAATGGTTCTACTCAACTCCTAGGCTTTTACAGTTCACTTTTATAAGTCCAGAGTTGTTAGTACCTATATACTATCTGTGTGACCAGCAGAGCATTGTATAGAACTTGAGTTTCAGCTACATTTATTGATGGTGATGCGTTTCTGTTCAGACTCTCTGGTGCCAGGTATCAGAGGTATCTCATAGCTTTTATCAGCGGGGCCTGGCAGAAGCATTAATCAAGCTTGCCATAGAGTAAAGGGCCTAAGACATCATGCATTACACAAAAGTTATACAAATCACAAAGCTTACGAAGACATGGGCACAAAAGTTATATAATTCACAAGGTTTACGACTGCATTGATACTATATTATTTAAACCTATAACCTTTCAGAAAAAGGGAATAAAAGGAGATTTGCATCTTTCACTTGATGGGGTATAGACGGCAGGGAAGTCAAGGATCCCCTAAGCTACTTACTGGGAGTGGGTAGGAGATAAGGGGAAGCACATCTTTTATTAGCTCTCAGGAATATTGTTCAGGAATGTGCAGGAGTGCTTGCACCCTGGCCATGCCCTTCTCTAGGGACTGTGACAATATGGACAGACATTAGAGGGTCTCTATCAATACTGGATGGTAATTGATTTTGAAAGGATGATTTTGATGTGCAGCTTAGGTTGAGAAGGAGGGTCTGTCCCTCCTTCTCTCTTTTGTTCTCTCCTCTCTCACACAATACTCACTCTTTCCTCCTAACCAAACTCTGACTGTGTTCATGTATCTATCCCTATTCCCTTACCACAGAGGAAGTGAACGCCACTCTTGCCTGCAGGGGCTGTTTCGCATTGTTAATTGACGCATATCATTCTAAGATTAATTTGTTCTCTTTAGGGAAGAACATCTGACCCAGTTCTAGCCAGTGAACTGTTAGGAGAATTTTCTGGAGATGTCTGGAAATTTTTCTCCTCATTCTTAAGAATCAACCAAATTGTACTTCTGATTTTTGATAATGGCTGAGTAGCTAGTATTGAACTACTTTTCTCCTGATAACAATTATACATTTTTGGCAAAATATTAAAGAAAAAGTCAACTGTTTGTAGGCACTTATGAGCAACCAAAGGCAGGCAGAAACTAGAAGAGACACAAGCCTTGAAATAAGGGAAACAGGCCAGATGGGGTGGCTCCAGCCTGTAATCCCAGCACTTTGGAAGGTCGAGGCGAGGGGATTGCCTGAGCCCGTGGTTTGAGATCAGCCTGGGCAACTTGGCAAGACCTCATCTCTACAAGAAAAGAAAAAAAAAAATTAGTCGGGCATGGTAGCACACACCTGTAGTTCCAGCTGATTGGAAGACTGAGTTGGAAGGACTGCCTGAGCTCAGAAGGTCAAGGCTGCGGCGGCCATGAGCATGCCACTGCACTCCAGCCTGGGCATGGGAGTGAGAGTTCAACTCAAAAAAAAAAAAGGAAACAGAAAAGGGAAACACATAGGCTAAGTTATGACCGCTAACTGGCCTTACCCATGAGTGAACCCTCCAGTCTGCATGATGCAAGGGAAATAGAGTTCAGGCAGGATTGAGGAGTCAGAGGATACTTTTCAGGGTTTTAACAGTGGCAGCCAGAAATTGCAGAGGAAATCCCAGAAAGGGAGCCACAGAGAAGTAAGCCCCCAAATCTGCATACAGACTACTCTCAAATTTGTGGCTGAGTCCTAAATTATGCACACATGGCAAGACCCCAGGGAGCCCAACAGAAAACAAATCTGAAACCTGGAAGCGATAAGCAAGGATTTTAGCAACTATTCAGTGCCAGGGAAACCGAGTTTAGAATTCAAACCATGCCAAGTTAGAAAACTTAGTTAATTCCTTGGTCTTTACTAAAATCTCAGGAGGGCCAGGTATTTAAGAGTAAATCCCAAAAGCCAGAACTAACATCTATGCCCTAGAACTAAGGAAAACATAGTATAGCCTTGCTGTAACAAAGTCTAAAATAAGACTCTGTAGGATCAAGGTGGTCTCCTAATTTAAATTCTTGCCAGAAAAAAAATGCACTTTAGAGAAAGATTATATAATCCACAGTTTATACAATGTATTATTGTATAAAAATGGGTATAAAGATAAGTAAAAGGTCTATGGAAAAATGAGAGTGCAGAGAAGAACATGCAGGCATATGGTAAGTTTGTCTAAGAAGACAGTCGAGCTAATGTAATGAGAAGAGAACATTATTTTCAACCAATGGAGCAACTAGAAATTCACGTGGAAAAAAAGAAAACTGAACCACTAGTTGCCACAGTGACAAAAGATAATTCAAAATGATCACAGACTTAAACATAAAGGCTAAAATAATAAAGCTTCTAAAAGAAAGCATGAAACGGCATTTTTGTGAAATTAGAGTTGACAAGTTTTCTTAGACAGGATGCAAAAAACACTACCATAAAAGAAGAAAAAAGGGTAATTTTCTCTTCGTCAAAATTTAAGAATTCTGCTTTAAAAAAAAAACCACACAATTAAAATAGTCAACCAAGACTGGGAAAAATATTTGCTGTACTAATATCTGACCAAGGGCTTATATCCAAATGTGTGTGTACATATATAGAAACACAATGGCCGGGCTCGGTGGCTCAGCCTATAATCCCAGCACTTTGGGAAACCGAGGCAAGAGGATTGCCTGAGCCCGCAAGTTCAAGACCCACCTGGGCAACTTAGCAAGCCTTCATCTCTACAATAAATTAAAAAAAATTAGCCGAGCATGGTAGCGCTTGCCTGTAGTTCTGGCTACTTGGAAGGCTGAGGTGGAAGGATTGCAGGAGCCCAGCAGGTCGAGGCTGTGGTGGCTGGGAGTGTGCCACTGCCCTCCAGCCTGGGTGACAGAGTGCAACTCCAAATCAAAAAAACAAAACAACAACAAAACCTCAATAAGTCTTCATTTAACATCATCAATAGGTTGTTGGAAACTGCAGCTTTAAGCCAAACAACAAACTGTGTGCTGTAGGAACTTAATTATTGTTTACATCAATTCTACATATCAAATGAAGAATAAGTATATGTGTATGTGTATATATATATAATACATATTATATATAATACATATAGTATATATATAATAATACTCTTAAAATCAACATTAAATACTTGCAAAACTCAATGTCTAAAACACATGAATAAACATATCACAAAAGAATAGACATAATGGTCGATATAAAAAATGCTCAAGATCATTAGTCATTAGGGAGATGCAAGATAAAACCATAACAAGGCACCTCTTCACATCCACGTGCGTGGTTATAATTTTTTAAACTGCCAGTATCAAGTGTTGGTAGGGAAGTAGGACGCCTGAAACTCTTACACATTGATTATCAGAGTGTGAAGTGTTACACCACTTTGGAAAACTGTTGGCAGTCTTTAAGAAGTTAAATACCAGCCAGGCTCAGTGGCTCAGCCTGTAATCCCGTGCCTTTGGGAGGCTGAGGTGAGTGAATTGCCTGAGCCCGCGGGTTCAAGACCCGCCTGGTCAGCGAGACCTCATCTCTACAATAAATCAAAAAATCAGTCGGGCGTGGTGGCGCATGCCTATAATTCCGGCTACTCGGAAGGCTAAGGTGGAAGGATCGCCGGAGCCCAGCAGGCCAAGGCTGCAGTGGCCGGGAGCGGCCACTGCACTCCAGTCTGGGCGACAGAGTGAGAGTCCAACTCAAAAAAAAAAAAAGAAGTTAAATACCTGTACTGTGACCAGAAATTATATTCTTGGGCATTTAACTAATGAAATAATTTTATGCATATGGACTTGTACAAAAATATTCAAAACAACTTTATTCATAATTACCCCTTAATAAAAACAAAGCTAATGGCCATTAATAGAAGAATTGATAGTCAAATTACGAAATGCTACTTATCAATTAAAGTAAATAAAATATATGCAAAACAGGGATAAATCTCAAGGGGGAAAAAAACCCCAAAAAGGTTTGCCCTGAGAGGGGTAACCAGAAAGGTGCATGAGGGAAACATCTAGAGCAATAGAAGTATTTCATAGCTTATTCCAGGTAGTGCTCAAACAGATGTGTACAATTTTCCAAAATGTATCTAACTCAATACCTGGGTCTGTGCCTTTATTTTAATGTTAATGTCACCACACACACACATATACACAATACACACACTCATACATTTTGTTCATTCTGTTAGCCAAAACAAGATAGACATGAAAAGAGTACTTACTATATGATTCCATTAACATCAAATTCTAAAATCAGAAATGAATTTGTGAGTATAGAAATCAGAAATGGATGCCATGGGAGTAGGGTGAAGAGTGACTGAAGAAGGAAAAAGATCGCTTTCTGGGGCTACCACAATGCTATGTGTCTTGATTAGAGAGATGGTTATACAACTTTCTATGTCAAGCTCATTGACCCTGGTGTGTCAACTTGACTGGGGCTATGGTATTCTGCTATTTGGTCAAACATTGTGGACACGTCTGTGAGGGTGTTTTTTGGATGAATTGACATTTAAATCTGAGGACTTCAAATAAACCAGATTGCCCCCATGGCCTGGGTGTGACTCAACCAATCCCTTGAAGTCCCTAGTAGAGAACAAAGACTGACCCCCCTGAACAAGAAGGAATTCTTCCAGCAATTGGCGTTTGGATGTAAATTGCCACGTGGATCTTCCTTAGGTCACCAGCCTAGGAAGATTTCAGATTTGCCAGCCCTCACAACTCTATGATTCAGTTCCTTAAAAATAAATATCTTTCTCCTCTCTCTGTCTCTCCGCACAAAGACACACACACACACACACACACACACACACACACACACACACACACACTCTATTAATCCTTTTTCCCTGGAGAACCGTGATACAACCCGCACTGAAAGTCTTCACATTTTATTGTAATTGACATAAACAGATGGGGGCTGAGGGTGGGTCAGAGGAAGCAGACCTTTCTGATATGAACATACGGCATATAGCCCCAATTTCTACTGCTGTCCACTATACAGCTTTGAAGTGATCAGCCTCAACATAAAGCCAACCTGTGGAAGAAAAGTGTAAGGAAGAAAGAACCTGAGTCTGAATGACACTGGATTTCTGGGGCCAAGCCTGCCCTGCAGCTAGGTGTACTGATATGTGAGCTGAAACCGTGCCTTGGCCTTGCGGCTTGAAGTGTGCATTTTATCTTTTGCTTTGGCTGACCAGCCTGCAGCCTCCTTCTGATGTCAGAATTTCCCCACCTCATTAGGCAGAACCCACTTCCCAAACAGGAAATGGAAAATGCCAGCTAGCCACCTTCTCGTCCTGTCTGAAAGCCAGAGTGAGACGTGACCTAGGCTCTGCCAACCACACACAGGAGCACACACATGATACAGAAACTCCTAATGAATTATGAAGCCTCATGCATCATGAAGAGAAGTCAGTGCTGAGCAGACTCTGTTCTGGAGTTTTGGCCATGACCACCGTGTTCAAATCTCAGAAACAGCAGTATCCCTGGTTCTAGGAACAGCACCCGAAGTCTAATGTGGGTGAGTTCTGTGGTGAGCTGTGACAGTGTTTCTTGTGGTGGCAGCAGTTATGTGGCTACCAGAACAACCGTAAGTCTAGGTTTTCGGTGTGTCTGGATTTGACAGCTCCAAATCTAAGCTTCCAGCAACCTTGACTCCCACCAAGATTTGAACTGCACAATATCCTTTTGATAAAGTGGGTTTTCCATTGTTGTTTCCTTTCGTCTGAATTGGCTTCAGTTGTTCAACACTCAAACATCACTCAACACTTTGTTGAAGAGCTTTTCTTTTCTTTTTTTTCCCTGAGTTGGAGTCTCACTCTGTCGCCCAGGTGGGAGTGGAGGTGTATGCTCACAGCCACCCCAGCGACGACCTTCCAGTTACATGCAGATGGGACCAACCCTTGGTAAAATTAAGTGCTGGAAATATAAACCTCTTGGAGAAAACCTTGGCCGTATACTCCTGAACCCTTTTACTCCATCTCTACTTGAGGAGTGAACATTTTTTTCTTTCACCTCTTTTTCCCCTTGGTCTGATCAGGAAAACAACTTAGCACTTCCAGTTCAGCTGGTTGAAGCGACTTTAACATTTACATTTTAAATAACATCTAGCCACAGAATGAAAGATTTGTCACCTATTCATAGCATGTCATGCACTGGGAAGTAAGAAAGATTTCCCTTTCGACTTGGTGGGGAGGACTTAAAAATTTCACATTTGTGCCAGGTGCAGTGGCTCAAGCCTGTAATCCTAGCATTTTGAGAGGCTGAGACAAGAGGATCGCCTGAGCCCAGGGGTTTGAGACCAGCCTGGGCAATTTGGTGTAGACCTCATCTCTACAATACATCCAAAAAAAATTAGCCAGGCATGATAGCAGGCACCTGTAGTTTCAGCTACTTGGAAGGTTGAGGCAGAAGGATCACCTGAGCCTAGTAGGTTGATGCTGGGGTGGCAATGAGTGTGCCATTCCACAACTGTGACCATCTGCAGATGACATTCACCACTGCTGTGGTAAGGGCTTTCTCAGAACAAAAAGATAAGGGCCTTCCCAGCAGAGAGAGAAAGGAATGTGGCGCAATCCATGTTGTAGTGTGCATGTGTAATCCTGTAGCAACTCTATGTTAAAAAACCAATAGGAATGTATATTGCCATGTGTTGCCTTATAAGGAAGACAAAGGAATTAAAATGTAAAGGAAAGAAAACAGAAAGTAAATAAGGCAATGCCCCATTGCATTCGGAGCTCAGCTTTTGATTGTGAATCTGCTGGGCCAGCGCTGGCATAAATAAACACTGCTTCCTGGCAACAAAGCTGCAGTGGCCGTCTCTCTGTAAGGGTGCTGCAACATCTCTGGGGGCTCATCCAGGATGCAGAGATGGTGTGTTTGTTGCTGGGGTGTGCCCCCTGGGACCCTTGGGTGTGCCCCCTGGGACGCTGGGTGAGGTGACCTCACTTGGCACCAGCGGACTGATTGGTCCATAGGGGACTAGCCCTCCTGGCATGCCAGGGCAGGGACCCTGGGAGCACAAAGGAACCTGGTGAAGCCCAGGAACCAGCCAAGGGAACACCACCCATCCGACTGGTAAGAACCCATCTTTGAGTTGGTAAGCCTGCCCCTAAGAGGCAGCAGGGGAGCCTGATCACCTCCCAGAGTTGCACGAGTCATCCCACAGGGGACAAAACTGCAACTCTAAATCACAGGGCAGTGGGTTGGAGACGCTGTGTGAATGTGAGTGAATGAGATGCTGCCTAGTGGTGAACCGAGTGCGGAGTCTCAATCTGCGGTTCCGTGGTGACCTCATACAGCTTAGGGCAGGAGTAGAATCAGGAGAGATCCTGAATCAAAACCTAGTTGAGGGCTTATACCGGCCCACCAATTGCTAAGAGGAACCTGAAACATCTCTGCAAGAGACAGCCAGGGACAGACGAAGCCAGTGCTCACCCCTTTCCTTTCCCTTTCTTGTGAGTGATGGTCTTTTGGTAGGAGGAAATGGGTGGCAAACAGAGTAGGTCTACCCCCCCAGAGTGTATGGTACTGAATTTCAAAAAGGAACATTCAGAACTGTAGTGTTAAGCTGACCTCTGAAAAATTCTGGACACTCTGTGAAATAGATGGGCCTTCATTCAGGGTGGGTTGGCCCTCCAAGGGGTCACTAGACAAAGGATTAGTTTAGTAAAGTATTTAAGGTCATTGTGAGGCATGCAGGTCATCCTGACCAATTTCCCTACATTGACTGTTAGTATGATATAGTCCTTTCTTGACCACCTGGGATAAGAGTTTGTCTAGAAGAGAACTGTAAAATCATGCTGGCCCAAGTGACGGCTCCCTCAAAGTGCTGACCGAACTGGAGAAGCACGTCCTGTCTGAGGAGCCCAAGAAAAATCCCCCACCTTATGTGCTATTGTACCCCTCATTACCACCTGCACTCCCCTCACTGGCCACAGCCGGAGTCACACCAGACGTTGTCCACACCCCTGAATCCACCCCTTCCCCGAAGTTGCCCAAGATGCTCCTGGCAGCAGCTACTCCAGAGCCACCAGTGCTAACTCCATATACCCCGGCAGGAAAGTGTAAGAACTTTGCTGGCACCCCCCTCCCCACAGATGTCGAGAGGCTCTACCATTGCCACTGAGAGAAATTAGGGGACCCCTCTACTATAGTCCAGATGGTCAGATCCAAGGAGGCCAATGTACTTTTATATATCAGTCCTTTACCTCCACTGACCTCCTAAACTGGAAAAATCATAACCCCTCATTCACTGAGAAGCCTCAGGCTATGATTGACCTGATGCAAGCCATTGTCCAGATCCACAAGCCCACTTGGACTGATTGTTGCCAGCTTCTCTTGACCCTGTTTAACACAGAAGAACTGAAGAATGCTGCCAAGTTACTCAGGTCACTTTTAAATAGTTAAAGGAGCATGCCCCTACAGGGACGATGAATGCTCAGGCCTATGCCCAAAATCAGTTCCCTGAGGAAGACCCCAAGTGGGACCCTAACAATGGCTGAGAATTTCAAATGCTCGAGCACTACCAAGAGGCTCTTTTAAATGGTATGAAGGAAGTGGACTGGGGAGAGGTTATGAACATGAGCAAAACCTCAGAGGTGCTCCAGGGACCTGAAGAAAGCCCAAGTCAATTCTACAAGAGGCTATGCGAAGCATTTCACCTTTATACCCCCTTCAACCCAGAAGCAGCCAAAAATCAGCAGGCAACTAATGGGTAGGCTATGTCAGTCAGGCTCAGGGAGACAGCCAATGAAAATTACAGAAATTAGAGGGCTTTGCTGGAATGAATGCTAGCCAGCTAATAGAGGTTGCAACAAAGGTATTTGCCAACCGAGACCAAGAGGCCAGACAAGAAGCAGACTGAAAAATGAAGAAGAAGGTGGCTCTGCATGCTGCTGCCTTGGTGGAATGGTCAGGACACACCCAAAGGACTGCCTCACTGAGCCGAGGCCAAGGCCGGAGCCGAGGGTGGGACCAGAGAAGGGGCTGACAAGAAGAACCACCCCGCCCAATGATGATGAGATTGGGACAAAACCAATGTGTACGCTGTATCCGAGAAGAACATTGGAAGAATGAATGTCCAGAGCTAGATAATTTTTGTCCAACTCCCCAGGAAGGGGGAAGAGGCCCGGTGGTTCAGGGAAGGTACCAGCCTGCGCCCCAACCATATGTGGCCCCCAAGAATAATTTTGTCAGCCCAGCTGCCATGGAGAATCATGGGGAAGATTACGACAGACTGGGATCCATTTTACTAGGTCCCCAGGAGCCTATGGTCTGAATGACTGTGGGGGGCCAGCCCCTTGACTTCATGGTGGATACCAGGGCAGAATATTCTGTAGTAACCCAGCCTGTGGGCCCCCTCTCACTGAGACAAGCCACCCTTGTCGGGGATAAGGGTGGCCAGGTTCATTGCCGCTTTTTACAGCCCCGGTGATGTAATCTAGCAGGCCGTGAAGTTGTCCATGAATTCCTGTACCTCCCATACTGTCTATTGGCTTTAATGGGTCGGGACCTCTTGGGAAAGCTGCAGGCCCAGATAACTTTCCACTCTAACGAACAAGCAGCCGTAACCCTAGGAAACCCCGATGCAAAAATTATGACTCTCATGGTCCCCAGAGGAGAAGAATGGCATCTCTATAGTCTCATAGAAGAGTCACAACAGGGACCTGAGCTTTCTTTCAAAGTGCCTGTGGTATAGGCTGAGGACAATCCCCTCAAGCTAGCCCAAAACATACCTCTAATAGTAAAACAGGGTACTGGACCCACCTGTCAGAAACAATATTTCATCCCTCACAAGGCACAGATTGGAATCCAGAAGCATCTGGAAGGACTTCTAAAGTATGAAATCCTCTGACCTTGCCAGTCGTCTTGGAACACGCCTCTCCTGCCAGTCCAGAAACCAGGACAGGATGCGATCAACCAGTTCAGGACCTGTGGGCAATAAACCAGGCCGCCATTATCTTACACCCCACGGTCCCCAACCCTTATGTTTTCCTGGGTCTTATCCCTGCCAAAGCTGCCTTCTTCACCTGTCTGGATCTCAAGGATGCTTTTTTTGGTATCTGCTTGGCTCCTCAGAGTCAACTGATTTTCACTTTCCAATGGGAAAATCCTAAAAAACGGTGAAAGGTCAGTTGACTTGGACTAGAATGCCTCAAGGGTTAAAAAATTCCCCAGTCATTTTTGGCATGGTGTTAGCCTCTGATTTAAAAGCCTTCCCAGTTGACCAGTACGGCTGCACACTACTTCGATATGCTGCTGGCTGGGCAAACACCAGAGGACTATATGGAGGAAACACGACAGCCCCTCACCCTCTTATGCAAGGCTGGCTACAAGGCTTCAAAGAAAAAGTCCCAAATCTGTCAAGAAAAGGTAAAATACCTCAGCTTACACCTATCCCAGGAGCAACGTCAACTCTGCCCGGAAAGGAAACAAGTTGTCTGCTCGATTCCAGTTCTGACTACCCGATGCCAGGTTCATGAGTTCCTTGGAACCCCTGGATTCGGTAGAATCTGGATACCTAACTTCTCTATCATGGCAAAGCTTTTCTATGAGGCCACAAAGGGGGCAGAACAAAAGCCTTTGTTATGGGAATGAGCGCAACAAAAGGCCTTTGAAGAGATTAAGTAAGCCCTTTCTAGTGCACCTGGCCTGGGGCTCCTTAACATGACCAAGCCTTTTTTCCTGTACTACACAAACAAACTGGTGTAGCAGTGAGGGTCCTAACCCAGATGCTGGGATCCCAGCAGCTTCTGGTGGCATATCTCTCCAAGCAGCTTGCCTCCATTGCCCAAGTCTGGCCACCTTGCCTACAGGCACTCACAGCCATGGCCCTCCTAGTGGCAAAAGCTGACAAATTAACTGTGGAACAAGAATTGACAGTCCAAGTGCCGCACTGAGTGCTGACCCTAATGGAGTACAAAGGACAATACGTGCTAACTAACACCCAAATGGTCAAATATCAGGGAGTGTTCCTGGACTCTCCAGCACAGTCCGTGCAGTATGTGAAAAATGTGGAGTGTGTGCCTGGAACAACCTGCGTCAAAGACCTAAAATCTCCCCAGGGTTGCAAAGTGTTGGAGGGGCCCCAGTTGAAAACATAGTTGTGGACTTCACTGAGCTTCCCCGAGTTCGAGCCTGCAAATATCAATTGGTCTTTCCCCAATTCGGAATCCCGATCACCATTGGATCTGATAATGGGCCAGTATTTGTGGTTGAAATCATACAGCTGACGGCAAGAGGTTTAGGGATTACATGGAAATTATACACCGCATATCATCCCCGAAGCTCCAGAAAGGTGGAACAAATGAATAGAACTCTAAAACTGCAATTAAGTAAACTATGTCAGGAAACCCACCTACACTGGGACCAGCTGTTGTCAATTGCTTTGCTAAGAAACAGGTCTAGCCCTACTAAACAAGCAGTGTTCTCCCCCTTGGAAATTCTGTATAGATGCCTTCCCCCTATTATCAAGGGTATAAAAGGAGATTTAAAGGAAGTAAGCAACCTTACCCTAAGACTGCAAATGCAGGCTTTAGGCTTGATCCTAACCACTATACATCAATGGGTTAGGGAGCAGTTACCCATAAGCTTAACCACAGACGCTCACCCCTTTAAATCAGAAAATGCTGTATGGGTAAAGGAATGGAATATCCAGCCCCTTTGGAGAGGTCCATTCACTGTCATTTTACCCACCCCCCACTGCAATAAAGGTAGCCAAGGTGGACCCTTGGATTCATCACAGCAGGATCAAGCCAACTTGTCAAAACTAGGAATGCACTTCCGACCCATCAACATGTGGAAAGCTGACCATCTGGAGAAAACAAGCTGCAGCCCCAGGACCCTAGAGGACAATAGCCCTGCTTTAGTCACTCCAGAAGCTAACTAATCTACACAGCCATCTGACAAACAAACAGACTGTTTTGCATATATGGTGACTTTCCTATTGTAATGCATTGTCATCTCTTGCCAGTGCCTGTTGCTCTAGTTCTTGCCTTAGTTTTTGTCATAGATTTGGCAGAGGTCACTCCAGCCAGCTGAACGGCTTCTATTGGTGTTCTTTTACCTCTTCTGGACAGGATGTATAGCCACTGTTTATTGTTATTAATCTGGCTCCCCTTTGTGGTTTCAGAACCCTCCTCTTGTGATCCAGGTATTTGCATAACTCAGTCATGTTGAGAGGGCCGTAATAAAGTATACCATAGACTTAGGTTAAGAGCATGCTATAACCCAATAAATATGTAATCAGCTTGTGGACAATAGCACAGCCACTTTTAATTTTCTGCTTTAAAACATAACCTGTAGCTGTTTAAAGTTTCAGTTACGGAAAAAACTGCAAAGCTCCGGTTACAAGCTTCAACCCCTTCCCATCTCACTTTCCCCTTAGCAACAACCAATCAGGTGCCAGGGGTTAACCACCTACGTTTCCAGATGTCTCTGCAACTTCCCTAGCTAGTGGACCAAGGAAGTTGCAGAGACATCTGAGTCAGGCTAGCCAATCCTCCACGATTAAGCTGGCCACCAGAGGTTACTACCCAATTAAATGGCAACAAAAGTCCCCCAGACTCCTCCTCCCTTTGTGTAAAAGCATAAAAGATATCTGCTTAAGAAAGTCAGGACCTCTGGGTGTACTCTGCGACGTCGGTGGTTGACAGAGGTCCAGGCTCGAGCTTGCAAATAAAGACCCTCTTGAACTTTCATCGGAATTGGCTCTTGGTGGTCTCTTGGATTGAACTTTTGGCCACTACATTTAGGGGCTCTCCCAGGATCCCAGAGACCCCGAGACCCCAGTCCGGAGGCTTTTCAGGTCGGCATTCGGTAAGTTGCTCCCGGGTCAGCTCATCTGTGTTCTGTGTCTCAGGTGGAGCTCCACACTTTGTTCTGAGGTCGGCATCAGGTGAGGCGGATGCACTGGAAAGCTGCCGGCCGGGGTTCATGGGAGATGTCTCACGTCCCCATCCGGAAGACGAGGTCTTCATCTGTGGGGAAGGTCAGACTCGTCGATGGTCTGTCTCTCCCCTATCGTACTTTCAGATTTGTTTTCGCGGCCACTACTGTCTGTCTCTTGTCGTTTTCCCTTTTGTCTTGTTGGTTGTGTTTGTTGGGACGACAGTACTGACGAATGGGATGGGACAGACACAGACAGTGCCGTTAACTCTCATGACTGATTACTTTTCAGAACTAAAGGAAAGGGCACACAATTTGAGTGTTGAAATTCACAAAAAGAAATTCTGGGATTTGTGCGCCACTGAGTGACCCGCCTTCAACGTAGGCTGGCCACGGGAAGGGACCTTTCTAACAAGTGTTCTCTTGCAGGTCGAGAGTGTGTCGTCACAGCCTCGCGAGAAGCAGAATCCCTTCCATAAGTCCCCAAAGAACCCCTTTTACGCCGTTCTCCCTGATTCTAACTTGGAAGAGATAATTTTCCCCCCATACCAGTCAGCTCCCTCTAAACTTTCAGCCCCGCCAGTGCCACCCCTCCCCCCCTGCTCGCAGCCCACGTGTGGAGCCGCACGTCCCAGAGGCTCCAGACCCTCCAGACCGTGGCGGCAGGCGGTGGCAGCAGAGCAGCCCTCCGCGGGCCATAACGTCTCGGGCCATGGCGAGGACCTCCCCTGGAGGGAGTCGGGAAACGGCGCCCACGCCGCGGGGCTGAGGCCGGCTCTGGGAAGCGGGCGGTGACCAGTTGGACTGCGCGGCCGCGGAGTCAGAGCGCTGGGAGCTGCTGCTCTGCCGCGGTGAGCTGCTGGCACTGGACGGCCACCTGAAGGCAGCACCAGAGGCGCTGCCGCGGGGCCCCAGCCAGGCCCGAGTGCCTCGGCACCCTGGTGGACTACCTGGTGTTCAACTACCGACTCCGCCCCGGGCTGGGCTAGAGCGCAGCCCCCGCTGCGGCTGTGGGTGCGGGCGCCGGTGGCATCCTCAGCTGCCTGGGCTGCCGGGGCTTCCTGAGCGAGCCGATGACCATGCCCTGCTGTGGCAGGAGGCAGCATATGCTCAAATGTATTTCTTGTGTGATTGAGTGAATAAACACAGAAACACATGTGACTGATTCAGGATCAGCAGTTGGCCTCACCTGGGCCGCCACTAGCCCAGTGGCAAGAAGGAAAGGTTAATAGCAGTTAAAGGTATTTCCCTTTGAAAGGCAAGTTGCAACTGTAAAGGCCTGCCCGGTGTTAGGCAGGTTTTGTTTAAGAAAGGCCAAATGGCCCAGAGACTGGCTATTTCATGGAAATGAAAAAGAGTCTTATCTAAAACCCCCCTTCTGAAGTTGACAGTTTACAAGCCTGCAGTTCCTGGAAACCATTTGTTCTTTGAAAAATCTGATTTTGCTAAGTACAACCTTGTAAGATTCCAAAGGAAGTACGCAATCACTCAACACGACCCCCCTCTCCTACCTAAACGAGGGTATAAATTCTCGGGCCGCTGTGCTGTGCTAGCCAGCATAATAAAGTGCCACTTCCTATAATAGTCTTGGTGTCACGATCTCTCTATTTTTCCTGCTACATTTCTGGTGCGTCAGCCGGGAAATGGAGATTGGAGACGGTGTGTTCCACCTCCTTTGTCATCGAGGTGCCACCTCCAGGGCAACGGGAAGGGCAATCTCACCTGGCGCGCAACGGACCTTTTGATCCGTAGGAGGGAGGCCCCTCCCGGCGCACTGAAGCTCGGACCACGAAAGCACAACAGGAACCCAAGAGGCAAGGAACTGGCACAAGGACGACCACCTGACGGAAAGGACGGAAGGACCACCTGATGGAAAGGGTAGGAATAAAGGCCTTTGCATAGACCTGCCAATGGATGGCAGAAGGGGAGCTTGATCACCTCCCAGAGCCCACTAGTAATCTTCCAGCCTGAAGGAAAGGGCTGAAAGGCAGTGGAAGGAAACACTGTCTGAAGATGAACCCGTAGACTCCTAGGATTAGGACGACGAGTTGGCGAATGTGCTGTGTGTTTATGTGTGAATGAGATGGACGGCGGGAAGGTTCCACATAGTTAGTCTGCGTTGGGGGTGTACCAACCTACCAATTGCTAAGAGGTGTCTGAGATATCTTCGTGAGGAGTATAACTGAAGGGAGACAAAGCGGATATTTCTCATACCTGTGATTTTCTTATTTGTGTGTGTCTGTCACTTTAAATATGCTAAAAGGCTGGTTGAGTTATTATGCCTTGTGTGATGGGGCGTCATCTTTTAAAAACTTGGTTGGTGCAAATTTCTTGATATCATTTTATGTCTCCCTTTATTTGTGTGGTGTTTTCTCCTAACCCGTTGGCACTGTTAAAATTTCTGCCTTTTGTTGTTAAGGTTGTGGAAAATTGCCTGTTGTGTATAAGGAGTGTTACTGGTTATCTTAAATTCTTTCCGGGGACCACTCCCCCTCCCTTCCTTAGCCTGTGTTCTCCTTTGTAAATTCTGAAGGGGCACATTCTAATCCACCTATAAAGAAACAGAGAAATGTCTCTTATATGCTACCTAGCCTTTTGTTAACTCAGTGTAAGTTAATGCTAGCCTTGGAACTAATCTTTCTCTGGCAACTAAGGAAATGAATAGGCTGTTCTCATTTTCAAATACCAAAAGCCAGGTTAGTTAAAAGTAAGTCCGTTCCTCAAGGTTTAGGCCTTGCCTAAAATTGTAATCAACTACTTGTCCCTGTAAAACTGTTGGGAAGTTTCTCAGAGTCTTGTAATGTATGCTGAGTCCCTATATTATATTGTAATACTAAGTAACACTAATGCTTGCGTTTTTTTGGCTATGCTCATTTAATTGTCCATGTCTTACAACTAAGGGTGCTGTTTAGTAATTCATGAGGATTTTTAACAATTTTGCCTGTTCATAATTAGGAATATGTAGGAACAGATCATTTTACATCTTTGTAGTCTGTTCACTCTAAAGGGTTTTGAACCAGGCCATTTTTGTAAACACCATTGGAAAAGTCATGAAGCAAAAAAAAAAAAAAAAAAGGAGAAGAACTCCAAAATGAGCACCAGCCAGAGGAAAGGTAAACAAATTGGCAGTTGCCACTAAAGGCAAACACTTCAGCCACCCAAAAGAGGACTGATAAGGATAAACCTGCTAAGGATATGGTATCAGCTGCTATGAATGTGGTCAATATAGGCACCTGAAGCACAATTGTTCTTAATAGCCTAAGCCCCCAGAACTTTGTCCAATATCTGGACTAAAAAGTCACTGAAAGAGATGGTGCATCCTCTCCCGAAGTGGGGGGAACACCTAGCTCGGCGATAGTGGCTGTTGTCTGAAGGGGGAGAGGCACGGCCCAGCACAACACTCTGTATGCCATCCACCCAGAGAATCCTTGGGTCTATATAAATGTGGCTGGGGTCCAAATTAATTTCTTAATTAATACTGAGGTTAAGTTTTTAGCCCTTCTGCTCATACTGAACTTCTTCCTCCTAAAACCTGCTCTCCAGTGGAATTAAAGGTGTTCCAAAAACTGAATGTTTCACCTGTTACTAAAAGATGAATTCAAATTATGACTATAAAAGGTTATCTATAAATAAATAAAAAGAAAAGCAAAAAGCAAAGGAAAAATGTAAAAAGGTTGTTAGTATACAATAAAGTTTTAGCAGGAAAACAAAAAAAAAAGAGAAAGGAATATAAAAAATATATATATATTTATCTAAGAGGAAATCTTATATGGTACATTTCTGTTCTATAATAAAGTAGATAGTTATGAAAAAAATTTTTTAAAGGGGGTAGAAAACAAAAATAAAATGGTATAAGCACACCAAAAATGGTATAAAGAAAGTTTAAAAATATATATATATATACATACAAAAAAAATTCTATAAACAATCTAGGCATAATAAAGTCTTTTCTGAATGCAAGTCTCCAATCACTTTCGGATTTCTCTTCAAATTTTATATAGAATTTATTTAAGTGCCTAGTTCAAATTATAGTCTAAAACAATCTGTCAGGCTACCATTATAGTCCAGAAATACAAAAGCTGGTACTTGTAATAAAGCTACAGAAATTAAAGTTTATCATTTAAGTTATGCTAATAACTTCAGACCTTGTAGCTTTTGTATAAAAAGGTAATCAGCTACTGCCTGCAATGGTCAAAATGTAGGCCTGACTTTATTTCTTTTATTAAGCTAGAATCCAGTAATTTCATGCCCACATAATGGTCATGCAAAAATTCCAGTTAGTGCCTGCAAATAATGCCACTGCTAAATGCCTTAAGTCAGACAGGGAGAGATTTTCAATCTCTGGCTAGGCAGGACTGCGCCCATTATCAGCTCTGAAGAAATTACAGAAGATGGACCTTCACCCCTCAGCACCCCAAATGATTATGGGATTGAAAAATCTCCAAAGAATAAATAATTGAGGCAGGGTAGCTAGCACAGGTTAGACATAAATAAATTTCCTATAGGTAGGTTTTGAAAGGTGTTCAAACGTTTCTACTGCAGGCCGAGTGGCAACCTGTCCCACCCCTTGGCAAATCCAGGGAAAATTCCATCAAATGTAAGACTAGGACAGTATAATTTCAATTTGCGGGTTAGCACAATAATCACTAGAAATCCTTTGGAGACATAAGTAAACTAAACATAGGTATTTGGTATTTCATCACTCAGGATCCAAGTCCCTGAAATGGAGTTTGTTAAACCTTTAATATTATTTAATGGTAGGCCTTTTGCTAAGGGCATACAGGGAGACTTAAAGGAATTAGAAAGTCTTATCCTAAAACAGCAAATGCAGGCCTTAGGTTCAGTCCTAAAAGCCATCCATTGGCAAGTCAGAGAACGATTGCCAATTAGTTTAACTACTGATGCTCATTCTTTTAAGCCAGGTGATATGGTATGAGTAAAAGAGTAAAATGTATAATCTCTAAAGCCCCTCTGGAGTGGGCCATTTACTGTTCTTTTACATAACAGAACTTCCAGAACTGGGAGTGCACTGCAGATTCAGCTTAAGGGAGAACACCCCTTAAGCTGACCATTCGGAAAGTCACGAAACCCAACGAAGGACATGGAACTAATTTATCCAGCCCTGCTCCAGAAGCGTGAGGATACTTCAGGCCCTGCTTCAATCACACTCTGGAAGCTGATTGATCCATGCACGGCAGAAAATTAAGGATTCGGCTTAAGGACTCAGTGGACATTACTGATAAGCCTTTGGTTTGCTTTGTTAACCTTTATACTTGCTAAACCATTTGTAACTTTATTTGTTGTAAAATTAACAGTTGTCCCCATTGATCATGTTAGAAAAGGGTTTCACTAGCATTTCCATCCTTTCTTACGATAGGAAGTTTACTTGTGCTTTCATGCATTTCTACCTAATCTGGGTATCTACCACTTCCCCCCGTATACCCAGCATGTAAATGTATAGAAACTATCCGGCCACGCTTAAAGGTTTTCCATCGTTATTCATCCCAGCCAGAAGTTTGTTATACTGATAAACATATCTGCACCCATAATAGCCAGCTATACTTTGCTAGATTATCAAAACAAAACTACCAGTACACTAAAGCTGGTGTCATAGCTTGTAACACCCCTGGAAGCACGAATTGGGTTTGTTGGGATTTTGCTCCCTCACCCAAAGCTAAAAAGCTAATTAAAGAAACTGTACAGTTAGTAGTTCCTCCGACTGCCCAACAGTCAAAACTAACCCCCTGCCCTCAATCGTGGAAAGTAGGGCAAAATCTGTTTATAAATTTGGCTGAAAATATCACTCGGATATTAGGTGTCACCAATTGTTGGGTATGTAGAGGGGTACTAATAACTAAAAAGTGGCCTTGTAAGGGAACCGGTCACTGCAATAACCCTGT
>NW_007258035.1:10480-76963 GCF_000164805.1 Carlito syrichta | reverse complement strand
GGGCTGCAATAGAGTCTGACATAAAAAAGAATAGAAACTTCTATTTCACACTACAGGAATCCCTAACCTCTCCGTCTGAAGTAGTTCTGCAAACCGTAGAGGCTTAAACCTACTGTTCCTCCAGCAAGGTGGCCTCTGCGCCACCATGGGAGAAAAATGTTGTTTCTACACCGACCATCAGAAATAGTAAAGGAATCCATAGCTAAAATGCGAGAAGGTTTGGCTAAGCGTAAATTAGAGCAGGAGCAGAAACAGGGATGGTTTGAAAGTTGGTTTAACTACTCACCTTGGTTAACCACACTATTGTCTGCTTTAATAGGCCCCATGATCATACTCTTGCTGTTGCTAACCTTCGGTCCATGTATTATAAACAAGCTAATAACTTTTGTAAAAACTAAAATAAACACTGTGCAACTTATGGTCCTCAAACAACAATATCAACAGGTACCCCTGGACAACTCAGCATGTTAAAGGAATCCAAGATTAGATTCACTCTACCCTCATGAGAAGGGGGGAATGAGAGGACCGTAATAAAGTATACCATAGACTTAGGTTAAGAGCATACTATAACCCAATAAATATGTAATCAGCTTGTGGACAATAGCACAGCCATTTTTAGTTTTCTGCTTTAAAACATAACCTGTAGCTGTTTAAAGTTTCAGTTATGGAAAAAACTGCAAAGCTCCGGTTACAAGCTTCAACCCCTTCCCTTATCTCACTTTCCCCTTAGCAAAAACCAATCAGATGCCGGGGGTAACCACCTAAGTTTCCAGATGTCTCTGCAACTTCCCTAGCTAGTGGGCCAAGGTCAGCCCAAGTCAGGCTGGCCAATCCTCCACGATTAAGCTGGCCACCAGAGGTTACTACCCAATTAAATGGTAACAAAACTGGAAAGCCCCCCAAACTCCTCCTCCTTTTGTGTAAAAGCATAAAAGGCATCTGCTTAAGAAAGTCAGGGCCTCTGGGTGTACTCTGTGACGTTGGTGGTTGACAGAGGTCCAGGCTTGAGCTTGCAAATAAAGACCCTCTTGAACTTTCATCGGAATTGGCTCTAGGTGGTCTCTCAGATTGAACTTTTGGCCACTGCAATGTCAGGGAGTTACTTGGACCCTCCTTTATCACAACCATTTATCTTGTCAGGGAGGAATCTCAGGGACCTGCAGCCACAGTAAGACCACCTATTCTATCTGTCAACAAGGAAATCAGTACACTTGTTCTGACCCACAATACCCCTCTAACAAAGATTGGTTGGAAGTCTGGTCCTCCCAAGAGGTGGGGTCCTTGATCACCCGGACTCGCATCACCAACCCTGGTAGACCGCTATCAATACTTTTTGATATGTGTGCAATTATAGGTTCTGGTCCAGAGGCATCGGTCGTACGAAAAAAAGGTGCACTCATCATGGAGGGCCCGAGAACTTTTGATGTCGCATGCGGAGGTCTAGGTTGGGAGCAGGAACATTGGCTTAATGACAAATACACACAAGAGGAAATGGTTTATGTGCCAGTCATGTACACCTGACTTTCACTGCCCTAGTTGGAGCTGTGTCTTATGGACCACCTGGAAAAAGAGAGACACAATGGTACTCCTGCAAAGGGGAGCTGCTACACCAGACTGTCAGTTGGGAGTCTATAACCCTATTAATTTTACCATTCTTTACCAGTGGAATCCCAAATGGCAACTGGGCTGCCGAATCAGCATTTGGATCCATGGGCGGGGCAAAGGCCCAGGAACTAGGTCACATTTCAAAAGAATCACTACCACCTATTCAGCCATAACCTATCAGGTCTTCTACTCCTTCTGTGAAGAAATAAAAAGTAGTCCTCCTCCCACCTCTGTCACAAGCAGAAATCTGTTCTTAGCCCCGGCAGAAACTATCACCCAAACCTTAAAAGTCTCTTCTTGCTATGTATGTGGAAGAACTAACATGGGCAATCAGGGGCCATGGGAAACTAGGGACCTGGATCCCCATGAACTCTATAATGAAACAGGATACCATAGCCCCGCCAATGGAGTTTGGCTACTTAAAACCTCAATTATAAGGAGAAACTACCTTGCCTGATGGGGCAAGAAATTTAACACCCCTGTTGGAAGCTTGGCATGCTTGGACCCAAAATTCTATAATGCCACAACCAAAAAGACCAAAAGGTGGGGGTCTCCAAACCACTCTGAGCCAGACCCTCACCCTTTGTCTAACTTCCCTCACCTCCAGCAGGCCTGGCATGCTGTCAACATGGACATCGAATGGTGGGCCCCAAATGGATTGTACTGGATATGGGGGAAAATAGCCTATACCAAGATTCCCTCAAACTGGTTGGGATCTGGTGTGTTGGGGTCTATCCGACCATTCCTCTTCCTGCCCTCACTTGCCAAAGGGTAACAATTGGGGGTCCAGGTATACGAGAACTGGGATACCCAGAGAAAGCAGTGTGCCCTACAAATTGGCAACTGGAAAGATGATGGGTGGCCCCCTGAATGTATTATCCATTACTATGGCCCAGCTACCTGGGCAGAGGATGAATCCTAGGGCTCTCGGACCCCTATTTACGTGTTAAACTGCACAATTCGGTTGCAGGCAGTTGTTGAAACAATAACGAATGAAACTGCTAAAGCCCTTAACATACTAACCAAACAGCAAACCAAAATGCGCAGTGCTATCTATCAAAACTGCTCAGACTTAGATTACTTGCTTGCTTCTGAAGAAGGAGTCTGTGAAAAGTTTAACTTAAGCAACTGTTGCTTGCAAATAGAAATCGCTAACCGAATGAGAAAAACAGCTCATGTCCCAGTCCAGACCTGGAAAGGCTGGAACCCCGGGGAATTATTTGGGAGATGACTCTCAACCTTCAGGGGAATCAAAACCCTCATAGATGTTATACTCTTGATTCCAGGTGCTTGTCTAATCCTGCCCTGTCTAGTCCCCTTAATCATAAGGTCTGCCTCCAACCTCACTGAAGCTGTGATCGAAAGAGAAATGGCAGCATATGTAATGATGTTATGGAAATATCAACCCTTGAACCAAGATGATGTTCAAAGGGGGAATGTGGTAAGGGCCTTCTCAGAACAGAAAGATAAGGGCCTTCTCAGAACAGAATGAAAGGAATGTGGCACAATCCATGCCATAGTGCACTTGCGTAACCCTGTAGTAACCCTATGTTAAAAATACCCAGTCGAAGCTGGGCTCAGTGGCTCAGCCTGTAATCCCAGCGCTTTGGGAGGCTGAGGTGAGTGGACTGCCTGAGCCCGCGGGTTCGAGACCCACCTGGGCAACTTGGCGAGACCTCACTCTACAATAAATCAAAAATTAGCCAGGCGTGGTAGCATGCGCCTGTAGTTCCAGCTACTTGGAAGGCTGAGGCAGAAGGATCGCCGGAGCCCAGCAAGTCGAGGCTGCGGTGGCTGGGAGCAGCCACTGCATTCCAGCCAGGGCGACAGAGTGAGACTCCAACTTAAAACAACAACAAAAATGCCCAGTCAGAATGTATATTGCCATGTGTTGCCTTATAAGGGAGGCAAAGGGACTAAAATGTAAAGGGAGGAAAATGAAAGTAAATAAGGCAATGCCCTGCTATGTTTGGGGCTCAGTTTTTGGATGTGAATCCACTAGGCCAGTGCCAGCACAGATAAACGCTGCTTCCTGGCATTAAAGCCACGGTGTCCTGTCTCTCCGTAAGCTGCAACCCTGCTGTTGAGGGAAGGAGCCTGGAGATTCTGAAGATGAAGATATGCTCATTCCTGCAACGAGCATATATTGTGCTCAGTGTGCAAGACTCTGTGCTAGACGTGGGCAGTCATATTCGTGGCAAAGTCCTTATTCTCATGCAACTCACATTCTCCTAAGTGAGGTAGCCAGGAAATAAACAAATGAATATGTAAACAAACAAGATGCACTATAAGTTCTCTATACTGACTTCCTCTAAGCCGTCTTCTATAATAACCTAAGTTCTTTATTTCCTCTGTTCAACATACTGACTGAAGGCCGGACATCCCTGGCTTAGACCTACTTTCTGGGATGCCAACATACTTCTGTTCCCACGTGTATGTCTAACAAGAGTTAAAGCCAGTGGAATATGAGTCGTGTCTTGGAATGCTAAGTTGGATGCTTTGGAAGGACTGGATAAGGGAGTTACTTAAAAAGTTCCAAATTCCGCAATTAAACTGCTTCAGAGATGTATTGTCTACAAGTTCTTGTTCCCACTTTAAAGAAACTGATTTGCTGACTTACGGGTGTAGTTAATGCATGGATGCCAATCAGTAGATCATGCTAATAATAATCATAATAATCATAATGGCTTTGACTCTGTAGCATTTATATTAAACATTGTTACGTTAAAAGGAAATGATTAAGGCCTTCCCCCTCCTCCATATATATGTATATATATATATATAATATGCATATATATGTATATATATATAATATGCATATATATGTGCATATGCATTAAATATGGAGATTATATGTGTACATATGCATTAAATATGGAGATTATATATGCACATATACATTAAATATGAAAAGGCTCAAAGATACAGGTGGCTGGACCTCTTTTGACTTCTGACGTCACCACAAGGTGAACCTCCTCATCCTTCATATTCCAGACTTTCTTGCTTTCCCACAAGGTAGAGATGTTGACTTCTACATGTTTTCCATGGCTTTGTTGATATTTTCTGCCTTTCACATGTATCATAACCATAATGTTTCTACTTCTGGATTATAACAAAGGTGTGAACATGGTTTTTCTTTGGTCTCCTCCCCTTTTTTTTTTTTTTTTTTCCATTTCTTATTTCTTCCCTACCTGGCTGTATATGTCTTGTACATTATAGTTATCCCACTCATCTTTACCTTGATTTTAAAAACTCGTTCACCCCAGGATTTAAAGTGTAAGTATATTTAAGACACTTTTGGTTCATATAATGCCTAGAATTTTCAGTAGGTAACTAACTAACTTGCCAACTCACTTATACCCAAAAGAGGCTTGCATTTTAAAATCTGACATTTTGACAGAAGCACATTTAAGGTGTGAAAAATATTTTCCCAGATGTAGACTGTGGATTTATCTACAGCTGGAAGGCAAGGGCAGGTAGTGGTGGCTCATCAGTGACCAGGGGCACCTGGTTGAGCTCAGAGCAGTAGCTGGGACTCACTGAGATCAAGGATTCCAAACTTCAGATTCTAAAGGATCTCTTGGAGTGCGTGCCAAAAATGTAGATCCCTAGGCCTGTTGCCCGAAACTCTGATTCAGTGGGTCTAGAATGGTCATGAAATACTGAATAAGTCATGGAGATGACATGCAGCTGGGACAGCATGTTGTACCTCATTGTCCTCACAGTACCTCATGGAGCTGTGTGCCCCTGACTAGGGCAAGTTAACTTTCTCGAGCCTCGTTTTCCTAGTCTGTAAAAGGGGGACAGTAACAATGAGATGCTGTGAGGGGTTGATATTTTGGAAAATATCAGCATATTTTGGAAAATATCAGCATATTTTGTCTTTTGCCTCTCTGAGTGTGTCAGTTGCTTCCTGCCTCTCCAACCTGACCATGAGTAGATGACCTTGGTACGAGTGGGAGTAGGGGTAGATTAGAATTTGTGTCAGAGGTTTGCAAAGAGAAAGGACTCAGTCCCTAGATTCTGACACTCAAAGCAGGGCCGTGGCGCAAGACCCTGCTGCAAGAGGGATTTCTGCTTTCCTTTCCCCTCTCCCACCCACCTGATACCAGCACCTCACAGGCGCATAAGGAAAACCACGCATGGAAGTTTTAAGCCGTAAAACTTCTCTTGTAGTGTAGAAAATAGGCCTGTGGCAGCCAGGCCGTGAAGCTTAGAGGCCTCTGGTGGAATGAAGAGATGGCGGGAAGATTTTTTTTTCCCAATCCCAGGCCCTTTGGGTGAGGGGATTGTAGAAAGAAGGAGAGTGGGGAGAAGAGAGCCAACGAGGCTGAGACGAGGGCAGAGAGAGGGCTGCATAGGCCAGAGGCCAGAGGGAGGGTCTGGTCTCCCTCCTTCCCAAAACACCGCTTTGCCACAAGCTTCCTCTTGCGCTCTGTTGGGCTGAGGGGAAAACAGGGAAGGACAGACAACAAATTTAATCACTGTGGGGTGGAGCCCAGGTGGCAGGGACTTCCTGGTTATTTGGTGTGCGATGGGAAAAACAACTTCGGTTTCATTTTCTCAGTGACGCTAAAAGAAACAAGCAAGGGCCCCGGTGACCACTGCCTGGCTGGCCGGGGCGGACAGACCTGACGGGACCATGGCTGTGATGCAAGCCCCGGGGGGCCCCAGCCCAGGGCAGACCTGCGTGCTGATCCTGATCTTCACGGTGCTCCTGCAGTCCCTCTGCATGGCTGTGACCTACTTGTACTTCAACAGAGAGCTGAAGCAGGTCAGTGCAGTCCCAGGCTCTCCGCGGTGTCGGCTTACCGGCCTCTCCTTTGCCTCTCAGCTTGCTCCTCCCTGGAGACTATACTGTGGAAGAAAATGCTCTCTTCTCTGTCGGGAGGCTAACTGCTAGTGCGTGTCCTTGCTGGGATTTCATGAGAGTGTCCGTGCGAGAGCTTGTGTGAACCCAGTGCTGCTGCAGAACTGGCTCCACTAGTGATGGGCAGAGGCAGGCAACGGAACTCCCGGGGCTTTGTGAGTTTTAAAACTATGTGCACTTCAATGAGGTCTTGGCTATCTTATCTCTTATGGCCTGGGCACTTCGGGTTTTGGTCAGGAATCGGTTGCCAGTTCCAACTTCCATAAGAGTGTTTCCTGCATTTTCTAAGGTTCTTACAGTTTGAGGTTTTACATTTAGGTCTTTGATCCATTTAGAGTTAATTTTTGTGTGTGGTGATAGGTAGGGGTCCTGTTTCAATCTTCTGCATGTGGACAGCCAGTTTTCCCAGCACCATTTACTGAATAGGTTCTCCTCTCCCCAGTGGTTGTTATTGGAGGCTTTGTCAAAGATGAGTTGGTTGAGGAATTAAGGCTTTGCTTCCAGAATCTCTATCCTGTTCCATTGTTCTATATGCCTGTTCTTGTACCAGTACCAGACCGTTTTGATCACTGTAGCCTTATAGTAAAGTTTGAAGTCCGGAAGTGTGATACCTCCTGTTTTGTTTCTCTTGCTAAGGATTGTTTTGGCTATTCATGGTCGTTTATGTTTCCATATAAATTTCTGTATTGTCATTTCCAGGTCTGAGAAGAATGATATTGGTAACTTGATGGGTATTTTGTTGAATCTGTAGATTGTCTTTGGTAGGATGGACATCTTAACAATGTTGATTCTTCATCCATGAGCATGGGATATTTTTCCATTTGTTTGTGTCTTCTTGGATTTCTCTGAGCAGTGTTTTGTAGTTCTCATTGTAAAGGTCTTTCACTTCTCTGGTTAGGAAGATGCCGAGGTATTTAGTCACAATAGCAAAAACATGGAACCAACCGTGTTGCCCATAGAAACCGAACTGGATTTTAAAAATGTGGTACATATACACAATGGAATATTATGCAGCTATAAAGAAGGACAAATATATGGACTTTGCAGCAAATTGGATGGATTTGGAGTCAATCATACTCAGTGATTTATCACAGAAACAAAGAACTGAGTTCCGTATGTTCTCACTCATAAGGTGACCTTGAACAATTACAATGCTGTGCGAAGGCGAATGGCAGTAGCAGAAAACTGTCAGGGGAAGGGGGCTGGGACTGGCAGTTGGGGGAATCTGTTAGGTAAGGGAGGGGCATGCCACACCAACAAGGGGACCTGCATGATCAATGTTTGTATACCTAGCCCTGAATTGTATCCCGCATCTTTATAATAAATAAATTAATTAGTTAAAATTTTTAAAAGTATATGGATTTTGTAACATAAGCAATTGCAGCCATTCATGAGTGCGCTCTGCTCTGTAGTCCTTGATTTAGGTGTTCTTGTTGAGGGCGCTACATGAGGACAGAACTTGTCTGCTTTTGCTCACCATGACCCTCTGGGGTCTAGCATATGGCTGCCAAGACCCCACTCACAGTAAATATGTGTTCACTGAATACCTGTGCTCATTGAATACTCGCTGAATAAACAAACAGCCTTCACACATGTGGCATGTGCCACTAATATGCAGGCAGCAAGGGCGGGCTAGACCCACAGCCAGGCTCCAAGGCACGGAGCACTGTTGCTTTGTGTACCGATGTGGATGATCCCAGTGGACTTGCACAACATGCAGACCCGGGCCCTGCAGAGACGGAAACACTCTCTTCACCGTGTGCTTGTCCTCATGCTTCAGGGCTGTTAACCAATGCCAGCTTCTCCTTCCCATCCTTTTTTTTTAAACATTTTAAATGTTTAGGTGGAAAGCCTTCATATAGACAAGTCAGATTTTCACAAGGTAGAATAATATGCATGTGAACAAAAAGCCAGAACCAAAGCTTAGAATATCAGGTTTCTCTTTCCTTCAAGACTAAGCGTGGCGTAGTGGAAAATCAAATCTTTGGAATGTTTGGTTTTAGAGCTGTGGCCTTCCTGCATGGACAATAAGTGTGAGACTACAAAGAACTGGCATTCTGCCTGTTCCTTGGACACAGGCTTGTCATGGTAAACTCTGTGATACAGAAGTTACCAGATAGATGCAGCATTTTATTGTTCACAATAACTGGAAATAAAATTGCTACTCTACATCAATGGTTGGTCCAGATACAAATCCAGGTATGTTTGAAAGAAAAAACAACAACAAAAAAATCCTTTAGTGTCATTTTAATTTATGAATTTCTTGACTAAAGCTTCTGGAACTATGAATACAGAATTGCTTAAATGAACCAACTCAATTTTTGGCTTCTAGTGAATATTTTAATCAATCATTTATCACATAGTAGAGAATTACAAGCTGGAAGGAACTCAAGACACGTCCTCCACCACTAGCATTTATAAATGAGGAGACTAGGAATGACTGACTTAAGTTCAGACAAGGCTTTGGGGACAAAACCAGGCTAGTACCCAGGTCTGTGGTGCCCAGGTGATGCTCTTCCGCCCAACAGGTGCACCTTGTGATGCACATTGCATCTAGCCAACTGGTTCAGAAATGCAAGGTTAAAGTCTCACAAAAATAGAAATTGTGCAAAAGCCATTGAGCACTAGTTATCTGTTAGGAAAATGTAGTTTGCATATCCTGTGGAATGTAAATTTCATTTTCTCAATCCGTTGGTAGCTTTTCTTTTGGAAATGGATGAGGCAGACTCTTATTTCGTTTGCAAGTAATTATGAAAACTGTGGCTACCATTAGATGACCAGTAACATCAGGTTAATTGTAGGATATTTAGAAGAGGCTATATCTTTATAAGAAAAAAAAATCCATTAAACTGTAATTGCACCTTAAGCTCTAAGTCTACATAAGAGACTGCAACACTGCTGTGTTCACTAAGTTAGAGCTGGCATGTCTTAACCTTTGCTAACTTTGTGGCATAGACAGAGTGAAACCGCTTCTTTACACACAAATGGCTCCCTTGATTTGCACACATTACAAGTTGGCCTGATTTTAAGAATGAATCAACTGGTTCTTCACTGAACTGACTCATGCAATTGTCTGTGTGTATAATCAAGTTTGTTTTTTAATTTTTAAAATTGTTTTTTACTACAAAAATGGAAATTTCAAATAAAGTTTAACATCTCCCCACTTGCACACATGTTTAATTGCATATTTCCATATGAATATATGTATGTCTAGATATGCCGAATTCCCTGAGTGTGCTGGACAGGAAGACTGAACAGATACTAAGTAATTACTATGTCTCAGAAACTTTGAAAAGTATTACCCTGTTTCATTCTCATAGCAATTCTATAAAGTAGTTTTAATCACCCCATATTATAGAAGAACAAAGGCTCACGGAAGCTAAGTGATTTGCCCAAGTTTACAAAATAAGTAAAATGTAAAGCCCAATTTTGAAGCCAGGCATTAAGTAGCTGCTCAATCAGTAGTAACCACTGTAAATACTACTGAAAACTCTCTTGAAGATGTCACTTTCTTCCCCAGAAATTTTCTCAAGGGAAAATAAATCTGAATATCCTTGGGTGTTTATGAAGTGTTTTGAAGGGCATATTCAACACAAGTGTTAATTTCCTAAAACTGACCACAGGTTCTACTTTGGAGAAAATTTGCAGAAGATACAGTGAGCAGAGATCATAGGGAGTGCAGGTTAAGGAAGGCTCTGTAATATTGGATTGGACCTTCACCAAGGCCCTGTAGACCAGCAAACATGAACAATAATTATGGCTGAGCCTCTGTAGTCCATGTTTCTGAGAAAGTTTTATGACAAGGAATGGCCTATCACTGTGGCATCATACATAGATGGGGAGGAAAAAGGAGAAGGGGACCCTCTCTATAGATCTCCATAAATGATCCTTGCCATTTGTGGTTTGCAGAAAATGTAAGATACTAATATCTGGCCAGCAGAGAGTGTCAGGGCTGCCATCTCAAAGTATCTGAGCTGGCAAAAGAGTCCAACCTGCTGACCTCAAGCCCCACCAAGGACTGGTTGGTCCTGGCCTAGATAACCGCCATGTTTGTGACAGCACTGAGAACGGTCACTATGGAAATCCGCTTTTCAAACCAAAGAGTTCTGGAGCTGAAGAACAGGCATCCAGGGCAAGAGCTTTTGTTTCCTTCCAGAGGCATGTGGATGAAAACAGCACACATTGGCTGGGCTTGGTGGTTCACCCTGTAATCCCAGCACTTTGGGAGGCCAAGGCCAGTGGATTGCCTGAGCCCTTGGGTTCGAGACCTGCCCAGGCAACTTGGCGAGACCTCGTCTCTACAATAAGTCAAAAACTAGCCGGGCGTGGAAGCGTGCGCCTGTAGTTCCAGCTCCTTGGAAGGCTGAGGTGGAAGAATCACCAGAGCCTAGCAGGTCAAGGCTGCAGTGGCCAGGAGCATGCTGCTGTGCTCCAGTCTGGGCGATGGAGTGAGACTCCAACTCAGAAACAAACAAACAAACAAGAAAATAGCACACACACAATCTTCTGCCCCCAACACCAAGGTCTGGTTAGCAGGAGAATAGGAACTCGTACTTTGTAGGGGATAGTCTGAAGACATATCACCCTAATTGTCACTGATGATTCTTAGAATAACCACAGCACCACCCCAACATGCCATGTGGCCCGTCATCAGCATTAGCCAAAGCTTGTAGAAGAAACTACCCAATGTAATAATGCAAGAACCAAGTGAGGTGACTGAGGCTTCTCTGAGTTCCTATTGTTTAGAAATCAATGTTTATGTATAAACACATCTAGAAAGAGAAACACCAAAATAATTGTGATCGCTAGATGGCAGGATTATGGATGTTTTTTTTCTTTTTCTATATTTTATAATTTTTATAATTTGGATAGTCAAATTTTATAGTAAAAAATACCCATGCTACCCATATATAATTTTCATACAGATTTAAAGAACATGACATTTGTGTATGACCTTATGAGAAAACAACCATACACAAAATTGACACACAGTAAAAAGAGATTATCAAAGGTTAACCAGGAGGTGGGATTATAGGTGTTGGTGGTGGTTAGGTTTTTGGTTTTGTGTTTTATTTATTTGGTTTTTGGAGGAGTTTTTTTGTTTGTTTGTTTTTGCTTTAAGAAAAGCGTTCTTTACTTTTCCAGGTTACCTGTGTATCCTGAATGTATCCAGGCTTTATTAACTTTGGGGTTGAAATGGAGCTACATTAGCTTATCAATCTCTCACCAACACATACTGAAGACCTCACTCAGTTTCCAAATTTCTCTTTCCATTCACTTAGTTTCCAAGTTTCTCTTTCCATTTACTGAAAGGATTTCTGGAAAATTCCCAGAGGGTATTACAGGTACTAGGCAGAGTTTGTACTGACCTGGGCTGGCCCTGTCCAACTCCACTTCAGTTGACAGGCTGTTGTCTGCCACCCATAACTGCCTCAGCCTAGGCAACTGTCAACTCTGCTCCAGCGGCCTGTGGCATAGCCTCTCATGCTGAGACAGTTTCTAGCTGCTGCAAAGTCACAAAGCAGGTTGCTCCCTCCCTTGTGAATCATGCCCACCCTCTTGTCCTAACAAGTTGCAGATGTTTCCCAGCCTGCTTGTTCAGCTTAATCAAACTGATGCCAGGCCAGAGCATGCTCAGACTGGCTGGACTGGGATGATGTCCAGGGAATGCTGGCCCTTCCTGGAATCACCCTTCTGCCTTGGGGCCCATTCCAGCTCTTCTCCTTCTCCTCTCTGACCCTCTCAGCAGTTTTTCTAGGCATACTCCCACATTTCTGAACCAAGTATGACTGAGCGCCTTCCTTGGAAAGGCTTTCCAGCTCCCAAGAAGATTGGAAATGCAACCAGATGCTACAGCAGGACGCATGCATTGGACAGGGAAAGGAAATGTGCCCAGTCCCACGGCCAGTCACATCTCAAGTCAGGTGGCCCAGCTCTATCCCCAACTACAGCCACTAGAAAATATTTCCTCTTGTAACTTAAAACAGAAAGAATAAACACAGAAACACCATTTGAAAGTAAACAAGTGTTCTAGGTCAGGGTGTGTAGAAGGAATTCATTAACTCAAGTTTGCACCTTTGCACTTGAGGGACCTTGACCAGATGTTCAGAGGTTGCATGGCTGAGTACAGAACCATGTGACTCTGGCTGGAACTTCTCATAAATTAAGACATTTTTATTTAAAATATGATTGTCTTTCTATAAAAAAGAATGGGTCATCATTAATTTGGTTCCTCTTCAAGGTTTCCAGTACCCTAAGTTCAAATAACAGATAAAAATGGCCACTTCCCCCATTTATTTCCCCAGGGAAAGGCAACTCAGCGATTTTGGCAGGAAAATAACCTGCTCTTCAATCAACTTTTGACTTTGTGTAGACGTCCTGTTTTTCCTGATTAAGCTATTATCCCACTGAAGAGTTCTGGATGGTTTGTGGTGTGTGTGTGTGTGTGTGTGTGTGTGTGTGTGTGTGTGCATTTATAACATCAAATAGGGACCTTTTGATGAGAGTGAGGACTTCATTGGTAATGATCTGGCTATTGTAAATGTTTACTTTCAACCAGAAAGAGGGAATAAACTGTCAAGTGGTGTTTAAAATCTCTGCAGATAAATTCCTAGCTAGTGTAGACATTCTGCATTCTGCCATCCAGAGGAGTAGAAATCAGATTTAAAAACTACTCAACCAGCCAAGAAACAGAATATTATCCCCTACCCAAAGAGTTTGGCTAGTTTTTATTTAGGATCCTTGGATTTAAACTGTTTCCACTCCTACTTTGTATCGAGGTGAATTTCCAGTTTCAGAATGAGAACTACTCCATGGCAGAGCTGGAAGCGTCCTCAGAACCACCACAGAAGAGGGGACGCAACTTGTCAAAGTACACACAGCTGTTTAGGGATGGAAGCAGGGAAGGACATTGTGAGCCAGGATACCCGACCACACCTGCATCCTTGCCGGCGTATCCAGCTGCTTACTTTTAGTCTTTTGTTTAGTGGACAAATGGCATCGTGCTTACTTTTACGAGCAAGAACTTATCCAAGATGCCAAAACTTCTCTGAATCTGTTCATCAGTTTCTGTTGTTTTGACTTCCAGGTGGACAAAGGCTAAAAGCACTTGTGCATAATATTGTGTTGTATTCCACCTCATCCTAGATGCAGGACAAGTACTCCAAAAGTGGCATCGCTTGCTTCTTAAAGGAAGATGACAGCTCCTGGGACACCAATGACGAAGAAAGCATGAATAGCCCCTGCTGGCAAGTCAAGTGGCAACTACGTCAGCTTGTTAGAAAGGTAGGTATCCTGCCCAGGCGACCTCACCAGCAGGCGTAGAAGATCAAAGAAGGAATCCTTAAGATGATCAGTCTAGACTACTCATCTTGCAAATGAGAAAACAGCCCAGAGTGTTCAAGTGATGTTCCCCCAATTCACAGAACTAGGAGAAGGTGGCACAGCCCAAATGTAGTTCCTACCTTACTCTGGGTCTAGAGGTCATTCCCCTACCCCAGGCAGCCCTCATTTACTCTGACCTTCTTACTTTACATGACAGAAACTGAGGCACAAACAGGGCAATGTGGTTAAGGTCACAAAGTAATAAGGGGTGTGTGTGTAATTTTTTTTTTCATTCAGAAGACAAAGGAGGCCAAATAATGATGTTTTATTATTCCACATTGCTGGCCTCTGGAACTAAATATATATTTATTTTTGTATGCATCTAGAGATGAAGAAAGAGGAAACGAAGAGGGAAGAGTTACTTTGAGAACTGGAAAGCGATATCATCTCAATGTATAGTCAATAAATGTCAAATTGCAAGTAGTCTCTGTTTATAGAAGTTGCTTAAACAGGATCTCCAGCAGAAGCATCATGCTAGCTAACTGTTTACTTTACAACATGTGGTTAACTAATTTTACATTCAGCACTGTGACTTAGGTCAAACCAAGTTTCTTCTCTTGGCCTGCATTCTTCTTTAAGATGGCATTTGATAATAGTTGCCTTCAGCCTATGTGAAAATGTCAGATGAGAACCCATCTGTAAACGTGCTCTGTAAACTAGGAAGCACCATACATCATCATGGTCTAAAGGCATACCGGGGGAATTCCCTGGGTGGGAAGAGGATGTGTTTTAGACATGTTTGTAAGTCATTGTTTGGTGCTCAGAGGCCATTTTCACATAGAGACAGTGTTGTTTAGGCATCAATTTTATAACCCTGAGAAATTCTCACAGCAGAGTCCAGACATCACTTATGATGCTATTTCTGTGGAAAATGAAGTCGGACTCGCATTTGGGAGACACCCCAGCTCTGTGGCTGCCCTGGAAGCGTGGCCAGGGGTGCCTACTATACACAACAGAATATCTGGAAGCAGCTGTGACTCCACCATTTCAAATGACAGTGACTGTTTAGGGAGTGAGGACCAGAAGACCAGGAAAAGCCCAGGCTAGAGAAGGGTTCTGAGAAAGCTGAGAAATGGAGCTCCCGAGTCCCTGGGCCGGGAGTGGGGGTGCAGCCCAACAGAGAGAACCAGCGTGGAAATGTGGGGGCTGAGGAGGGTGCTGGAGGCTGGGGCCCGGGAGTGGGGAGAAAAGAGAAGCAGGTGGGCAGATTCATATATGCTTCTCTGCCATCCCCCACCCCCACACTCACATCCTGTTCCCGGCCAGAAAAGGGAGAAGTTGGGTGACAACCCAGAGGGACGTGAGTGGGAATGTGGGAAAGCCTAGTCTCTATTTTCTTCAGGCACATTTCTAGTAAACAACCTATGCCCATTTCATACATTGACTGATTTAATCCTCACAACAGGTCTGTGAGGAAGGAATTGTCATTGTCCTTTTATATATATATATATATATTATATATACATATAATATATATATATATATTTTTAAGTAGATGAAGAAATTGATGTTAGGATCAGTTAAGTCACTTGAACAAAGTCTCACAGAGCTGGTAATGGAAGGATTTGAATCAGGCCATCTGCTTGTGGTCACTTTTATTCTGCCTCCCACATAGTTGGGATGACTTTTCTCTCCTTCCTGCTGCCTCTCTTCCTTCCTTCTCTTTTGTCCCAGAATGAGAGAGATCAGTAGTAAGAGAGAGAGACACAGACAGAGAAATGAGAGAGAGGGAGAGAAAGGGAAAGAGAAAAAGACGGACAGAGATGAAAGAGAGAGAGAGAGAGAGGAGAGAGAGAATGCCGAGGTTCCCTTCCATCTCCCCTTCCCCTACACCAGTGCCTAGGAGACTGACCAGTTGTTTCCACCATGACCTGAGGTCAGAGCTGAGGCAGGGAGCTTCTGGTGTGGGGTGGGAGTACAGAGAAGGCACGTTTCTGGCAGCTGCAAAATTTAGCGCCCGTGGTGGGAAAGAGCAGTGATGGGCAGGAGGGGCAGGCGAACAGCTGGAGGGAGGGGTCTCAGAGCCACAAAGGAGCCAAGCCAGGGTCTGCCCTTTCAATAAAAAGGATCAGGCTTCGTGATTTCTTCACGGCTTTCCCCATTGGTGTGTATGAAGAGGGGGTTTTGCTAGATGTTTAGCCAAGATATAGGAGCTTGGTAGAATAGCTTGATGCTGAGACTGGCTCCGCCACATTCTCAGAAACGAGAGCAAGGTACGCATGGCCAGGTCCCACCTCCATGGGCTGTGTGCATCTGCAGGCCTCCCAGGAGAGAGGAAGTGTGTCCTGCATCTCGGGGTTTGGGGCCATCCAGTCACGTAAAGCCCTGGGCTCTGTTACACTGTGCCCTTACACACATGCAAGCTACACACATAAACACTCTGCACACGGAAAGTGATGTAGTGTGGTTGCCACACCCATCAGCCACACGGAGACCTGGGGGACATCAGGCTGACCGCACAGGGCAGTTGTACTGCTCCAGGTGTGGCCTTTCAAAGACTTCATCTGGAGACAGAGCTCTGCCAGGCAGGAGGCCATCCCCTGATCACTGTGTGGGGATGGGGGTCTGAGTACTCCTCCCAGCTCCTGCCCTGAGCCTGACCAGCTGAGAGCCTCCCAGGTGGGTGGTGTTTGTAGACCTCTCCTGCTAGGCATCAGCCATAAGCATTCTATTGTCAGCCTACATTTTCAGGGAAATTAACAAGCTTTATTCAATACTATTTGCAGATGATTTTGAGAACCTATGAGGAAACCATTCCTACAGTTCAAGGTAGTATTTTTGTTGTTGTTACTTTAATTTCCTACTTTCAACTTTATGACAGGCTGAACAGGTCTCCGCTCTCCTTCCCTCTGCTCCCATCCACACCTCCCACCTGCTCCCTGCTGCTTCTTGTCTGAAGCACTTGTTGATTCTATTTCCCCCTTTGCATTGGCAGATAGAACGCTCAGAATCAAATCTGTGGCCCACTCGTGTCCAGAATTTCATTGCAGCTTAATCTTATGTTTGCACATGAATTTTCCTTTCCCCTGAATTTTTTCACTTTTTAATTTTTACCTCCTGATGTGTTATAAATAAACCGTCTTAAATCCTTTCTAGAAAACGAAGGGAAATAAATAAAGCCTCCCAAAGTTACCCTTCTCCTTGCTTCTGACCACCACCAGGCTCTGGGCCTTTCTTTGCACGAAAGTCCCTCGCTCCACCATCCCTTTCCCAACATCTTTCTGCCCACCCATGACCCTCACCCTGTGGTCTCCACGCACAGCCCCTTCCTGTCCATGGTCGGAGCCTCCTCTCAGCTGGCCTCGCCGCTCAGCACTATTGCCCCGGCTGGCTTCTTCAGCCCCCAAATCCGCCCCATCTTTCACAGCTCGCCTCACGGTCACTCTTCAGAGACTCCTTCCCTGGCCACCTAACTAAGTTTCCCTGTTATTTCTATCATACTACATTACCTGTTCACTTTTATTTATATGTATTTTTGAATCTGTGTGCTGTCTGTGTCCCTACTAGGTCAAAGATCCACAAAGACCGAAAACGTGTCTTTTCTCCCGCCCTCCATACCTCATACCTAACTCTATGCCTCAAGCTAGTGGGTTCCGGTTTTCCCCTTAGGCCCTTGCCAACACCACCTTCAGAGTGTGTGTGTGTGTCTGTGTGTGTGTGTTACATGTGTGTGCCTGTATTGTTGTCGAGGTAAAATTCACATAATGTACAATCAATCATTTTAAAGTGCAAAACTTAGTGTAATTAGTGCATTCACAATGTGGTGCCAGCACCATGTCTCTCTACCCAAAAGATTCTTAATATCTATTTTTGGAATGATTAAGTAAATGAGTAAACAAAGTTACAGAATTACCTTTGCTACTTCTTCACCATTGGATAACTGTATGCCCACTTCCCACACTAATGGCCATACAACCTGAACACGTGTGTCAGAGACTTCCAATCCTGGGTGCACCAACCTGACAGGGAAGAAACTATTTTTTACTGTATGTGTTGCTCATGATGGCTTTCTACTCTTCAACTTTCCTTTTCCAATACAGTAAGCTTCCTCATTACCTGACAACCCCATTTTCCCTCATTAAATATGCTTCCTTAAATAAGAAGAACAAACCTGCTCTGGGGTCTAAGCATCCTTTCTGGTCATTTTCCCGAAGGAAAAGCCAGTAGTCAGAGTGTTGAATACCCCACCTGTACTGACGAGGCACATAGATCCATGGTCTACTGTAGATGGATACCCTGCTTTCAGTGTTGAAAGAGTAATATTCTTTTAAAATCCATCCTAATAAGGTGAAGAGATCACATACTACTCTGTGTATCGGGATGTATCCATGACACATATGTATATGTGCAAGCTTCTTTTCTGGGAGTTGTTTGCTGTAACCAGGAGATGTCTTCTCTTTAAAATTTGCTTTTGGCCAGGCTCGGTGGCTCAGCCTATAATCCCAGCACTTTGGGAGGCTGAGGCGAGTGGATTGCCTGAGCTCATGGGTTCGAGACCAGTTCGGGCCACCTGGCAAGACCTCGTCTCTACAATAAATCGAAAATCAGCTGGGCGTAGTAGTGTGCACCTGTAGTTCCAGCTACTTGGAAGGCTGAGGCTCCAACTCAGTAATAAATAAATAAATAAATAAAATTTGCTTTCAAATTTAGGATTTTCCATCTATGTCCTTGCAGTGACCTCAGATGGAGGATATTTATAATTGGATTCACTTATAAATTATTCACTTATGAATATTTAACCTTTAATAAGTGTTAAGGGTTAGGAGCAGGTAGGCATTATGAATTATTTAACAGAGGAAGTTAAAGCTAAATGAACACATCATGCTTGAAAGCTGAGCATTTTGAGACTAATATACAGTGGACTGCACCGCCATTCCACATTTGGCCTTCAGTGCTGTTTAAGTTTCCACCCATCCTGAGTAAGTGACAACATCCCAGATAGACAGAAGACAGTCTCCTTTCCCATTCATTCCTCCACTGTGGAGCCTCATCACCTCCTTTTGGTTTCTCCTGAACAGCTGTAACAGTCTGGTCACGTTCTGCCAGCCCCCAGCCCTCTCACCACCTGTCCATCAAACCTTCCTGTGGCATAGGTCGACTAAAGCACAGTACATGTCTCTTCCCATCCCTGAGCAAAACCTTTGGGCATCTCCCTATTACCCCCAAGTCCAATCCTCAGCCTGACATTCATATCTTACACAGTTTGACTTCTCACTCAAGCCTGACACTGAACTCCCCCAAGGCCCATGTCCCAGGAGGGCTTTGTGAATCCTGCCTGGGGCCTCTGTTCTAGTTTTTTGGGAATGCCTTTCCCTCATTCCTGAAGGCCTCAAGCCTACTTGCGCTCACCTTGTTCAGACATTTATCTTTCCACCTCAGGCAGTTTCCTTCTGCTTCGGGCTAGAAGAGCAGCTGGCACAGATGTGATGGGCACTCTGGTTTGCTGGAGTTAGGGAATGAAAGCACCTCAGTGCTGTCCCCTCCACAAACCCCACCTTGACCTCAGCTCTCCTCTACAGGAGTCTTTCCCTCTTCTGAACACCCATCACCTTTTATTTCTATCTCCCATAGATACATTTTCGCTTTCTAGTTCATATCTTCCATTGAAGCCTGTAAGTCCTTTGAGGGCTCAGTCGGTGAAGTCAGTGATTAATTTTTGTAGCCCTGTAGGGAATAGTAAAGGGCCTTGTCCCTGGTAATATTTGTCTAATTGAAGAATATAATTTAACAACTAACATAAGCAAACTTGGGAAGTTTGAGTTGATTTTTAAAAGAGAATAGTTTGCAAAATTTGTACTTTTTAAGGCTGCTCTAACATACTTTGGATGGTGGCCAATAAATATTATTTGTTTATTCTGATCTAGTGAATCTGTAATGTCTGTGCTCACATGCTGAATGGCATGACCAGCATGTTAATTCCTAATCCTTTTTTGGGAGTAAGAGAATGGTTGCAGGGTGACTGTTGAATGCCAGTTTGCAGTATCTGTGGACAATTCTTTAGAATCCATAGCAGCTAGCAAGAAGGAAAAGATAATTGAGATGATAAAAATTGGCACCACTGAAGTTATTTCTATATGTTACTCAAAGTGGAAATTTGCCAATACCTGCTGATTTGCACACTTTTTTTTTTTTTTTGAGTTGGAGTCTTGCTCTGTCGCCCAAACTGGAGTGCAGTGGCCGCTCCCAGCCGCCACAGCCTCAACCTGCTGGGCTCCGGCGATCCTTCCGCCTCCACCTTCCAAGTAGCCCTACAGGCGCATGCTACCATGCCGGGTTAATTTTTGATTTATTGTACAGACGAGGTCTCGCCAAGTTGCCCGGGCTGGTCTCAAACTCACGGGCTAAGGCAATCCACTCTCCTCGGCCTCCCAAAGTGCTGAGATGACAAGGCTGAGCCACCGAGCCCGCCCTGATTTGCACACTTTAAATAACTCATCAGGAGTATCACAAGTACGCAGTTATTTTGCTTTTGGAAAGGGTCCCGAATCTTCACTTTGCTATAACTTCTTTGGACCTTACCTCCAAGGTACTGGTAAATTGTAATCCATGTTACTGTTTATTCTTCTCATCTAAAGTACTTTTAAAATTAAACATTAGCTGTAGCAGACTGATCAGCATGCTAAAAAGCTGTTTTCATGAAAACTCACAGAATGAACTTTGGAAGCCCAGTGTGCTTACAATACCCGACTGACAACAGCTGTGAAAAACAATGTGTTTGACAACTAGTTTCATAGGTGCTAATTCTCTGTCATTTCTCTTTCAGAAAAGCGACAAAGTCTTACATCCCTAGTGAGGGAAAGAGGCAGTCGAAGAGTAGCAGCTCATATAACTGGGAATCAGCGAAGAAGCAGACCGTTCCCCTCTTCAAGTAAGAGAAACAGTAAAGTTGTTTTCAAAGGAAAATTTATTCCAAATAATTTATTTCTTAAGCTTTCACCTGAGATGTGTATATGGCCCTCTACAAAGTGCTCGGTGAGAGTCAGGTCTCAGATGCCCTGAATCAGAAGGAAGATTCCAGACACATAGCTCAGTTGCCGTCGTGACATCACTGACCTTAGGAAATTACAAAGTGGGAGAATTTTGTCTGTGGAGCCGAGGACCCCATTTTGCTCTTTCTTTCTTCTTTAAAGTAATTTCTTTCTTTCTCTCCCTCTCTCTCTTATGATGATTTCTTCTACTGCTTGCTTGTCCAACAAGTCTTCCTCCCCTTCAGAACTTCTAAATCATTTACTTTCACTGTGACTCACTAGGCGCTCCTAGTAGCATTTATATTGAGTCATAGGAAATTGCCAATATTTGACCAATTTTTACTTACAGAAATGTCTGTTTCAGATGGTTTAACCAAATATATTGTCTAATTTTTACCTAGGCAGAGTAAGTGTTGATATAGCGCTGTAAATATTGTGCATGGGCCTTACGGTGTAAACACCTAAGTTGGAGTCCCAGCTTCTCCTCACCTATATATATGTTTTGTTTTTGTCGTTGTTGAGTCAGAGTCTCACTCTGTTGCTCAGGCTGGAGTGCAGTGGCATACTCATGGCCACTGCAGCCTCGACCTGTTGGACTCAGGCGATCAATCCTTCTGCCTCAGTTTTCCAAGTAGCTAGAACTACAGGTGTGCACACCATGCGTGGCTAACTTTTTTATTTGTTGTAGAGATGAGGTCTTGCCAAGTTTCCCAGGCTGGTCTCAAACCCCTGGGCTCAGGCAATCCTCTTGCCTCCACCTCTCAAAGTGCTGGGATTATAGGTGTGAACCACCATGCCCGGGTTACATATATGTTTTAAGCAAAATATGCAACCCAGTCCAGTTCAGTTTCTTCATATGCAAGGTAGAGGCAATCCTTAACTTATAAAATAGTGGAAATTAACAGTAACACAAGCAAAATGTCTGGCCTATTGTAAGTACTCAATAAACAGTCATCTTTATTATTGTGAAAGGTCTTATCCCAAGTTTTAAAAGTTTCAGGCATCAGTTAATATATAAAAATGTTGTTTGGAGGAGTTTTGTTTGTTTGGCTTGTTTTTTCTAGACAGTTGCCTTCCTAGTATTCTTAGACTCATGTTTTTGAGATGACTGATTTGTTCTACCTACAAGTGATAGAATTATTATGATGTCTCTGTTTGCTATTTGTCAACAAATATAATAGTTGGTTTAAGTTCTTGAAAAACTAAATTTTGTACCAGTTTTGTACCCCAGACTTAAAGGAATATCGTATTTTGAAAGGGCCCTTTCTCATTCTTTAACTTTGAGTTAAAGATACAAGGATCTGAGGACCTTTAAAGCTGGGCTCCTTTGCAAAGCAATGCACTTCTCCTATTTGGAACTAGAAATGCCTTCTGCCTGGACAGTGCCTTTGACTCTGGAGAGCTGAGAAAGATCAAGGGGGAACCTGAAGACTCCCAAAGAAATAACAAGCAGACCTGAGCTCTAGGCTGAAGGAAATGGATATGTTTATTCTGGTTTCCTTCTGGCTTGTTCATCTGAGCTCACCATCACGGGGAGGAAGGAGAGGGGTTCAGGGCAGACGTTCAACCCAGGAGTAAAGATTGCTATTGGGTTAAACCCTTCCCTGTGCTACCGCTCAGGACTGAGTGTGTAGTTGTGGCTGAAGCTGCAGAAGATACAGAAAGGTGAGGGACTCCCGGCTGGTCTCAGTGTCACAATGATACAGGAGCCTCCCAATTTCTATCGGACTAGAATTTATAATCTGCATAACCCACAGAAGGAACAAGAAGTTGGATGTTAGATGGAAGTATTTTGCAATCCCAATAAAAATTAAGGCTAGCCACAGGTGCTGGTAACCTTCTTGCTCCACCACAAGCTCTCTTCTATTAATGCTCTTTCTCTCTGATCTTCTTCCAGGCGCCAATAATGGAAAGGTTTTGGGCCAGAAAATAAACTCCTGGGAGTCATCAAGGAGAGGACATTCATTCCTGAATGACTTTCACTTGAGGAATGGAGAGCTGATTATCCCTCAAACAGGGTTTTATTACATCTATGCCCAAACATATTTTCGATTTCAGGAGCCTGAGGAAATTGTGGGAGTAGTTTCAGAAGAAGAGAACAGAAAGAAAAACAAACAAATGGTGCAATATATTTACAAAAACACAAGCTATCCTGACCCCATCCTGTTGATGAAAAGTGCCAGAAGCAGTTGTTGGTCTAAGGATTCAGAATACGGACTCTATTCCATCTATCAAGGGGGGATATTTGAGCTTAGGGAAAATGACAGACTTTTTGTTTCTATAACAAATGAGCGGTTGATAGACATGGACCAAGAAGCCAGTTTTTTCGGGGCCTTTTTAGTTTACTAAATGACCTGCAGTGAAAAAACAATCACTTCACAGTGACTGTTCGTTTTTCAAGATGCTACACTATGAAGTGCTCCAAAAAATCTCACCTAAAAAGGTTGCCTACATAGAACAGCCTTGCAGTGAACCCGCATAGAGCAGCTACTAGGTCAGTTTTGTGACTTTTCTGTTGTAAGCAGCACTCCAATGAACTAAGCCAATGTCTGTTTTATATAATGATTGCTTTCCCTTGGGGTAAATACCCAGGAGTGGGATTGTTGGGTCAAATGGTAGTTGTATTTTCACTTCTTTGTGGAATCTCCATACAGTGTTCCATAGAGGTCTAGGAGCTCTGGAGGGAGTCTTCAGGGTTTTCTAGGTATACAATCCTGTCATCAGTGAACAGAGGTAATTTGATTTCCTCTTTGCCAATTTGGTTGCTTTTTAGTTCTTTCTCTTTCTTGTCTGATTGCTGTGGCTAGGGCTTTCAGCACAATGCTGAATAGGCATGGTCAAAAGCACCATTTTTGATACAGGACTTTATAATGAGTGATCAGTTGATCAGAATTCAGGGAATTTGGTCTCATGCAAGCAGGAAAAGCATTGAGTAAGTATGTAATTTTTCTAATTACACACACAGAAAAATCAGCAGAAAAGAGCCATATAGCCACCCTCTACCTCACTCCTGTAACTGTCAAATGTCAATATCTGGTACACTGTATACCTGTATATCTGCTTCAGGTTGCATCATTTATGTTGACCCTACCTGAAGAACTGACTACTTTTATTCTCCAAAATCATGACACAAAACATTTCATTTCACCATTTAAACTAACCAGTTGGAGAAAAATAATCAATTGGAGCATTTGTCTAATCTCTAATTGCTATTCCTAAACACAGCATAATTTATACTCTTTGGTTGTATGCTCAAATGTTCATTTAAATGTGTTCTGATCAAATATGTTTTTTTCAAAAATGCTAATTTAAATTTACAATGTACTACAGACACCTGGCACTTCTGACCCTCCTTCCTTAATTTTTTCCTAACACCAATCAAGTTCTTACATACTAACAAATTGACTTATTTGTTATCCTGTTTTTTGAAAGCCTCTTCCTTCTCACTAGAACACAAGTGTCCCTTGGTATCTGCAAAGATTTGGTTCCAAGGCCTTCACCCAATACCAAAATCCATAGTTGTTCAAGTCCCTTATATAAAATAGTGTAGTATTTGCATATTACCTATACACATCTTCCCATATATGTTAAATCATCTCAAGATTACTTATAATACCTAATACAATATAAATGCTATGCTAAAAATGTTATATTGTATATTTACTTGCATATTTTAAAGTATTGAATTTTTTTTTTTTGTTTTGACTTGGAGTCTCACTCTGTCATCCAGGCTGGAGTGCAGTGGCACACTCATGGCCACCAAGCCTTAACCTAGTGGACTCAGGTGATCCTTCCACCTCACCCTTCCAAGTAGCTGGAACTGCAGGCATGCGCCATCGTGCCTGGTTATTTTTTATTTTTTTTAATTGTGGAGATGAGGTCTCACCAAGTTACCCAGGCTGGTCTCAAACTCATGAACTCAGGCAATCCTCTCACCTCACCTCTCAAAGAGCTGGCATTATAGGCATGAGCCACCATGCCCTGAAATTTTTTTCCTAAATAGTTTTTATTCACAGTTGATTGAATCTGCAGATGTGGAACCCAAGGATAGGGAGAAACATTGTGTTATCAGGGAACATTTAATTTTGTTTACAACAGTATCCTCAGCACTTGGAACGGTGTATTTGTGAATGACTGACTGACTGAATGAATGAATGAATACCTACCTAACCATATGGAAAAAATAGAGAAGTAGTGCCCCTTACACTGAAATACTACCTTACCCCTTACATTAAAATAACTTGGAGAATTTTAAAAGCTCAAAGTAAAGAGTCTTTTAACCAAGATTTAAAACTCAAAGAAAAAGACTGATATTTTTTATAACATATAACTTGGAGATGAAAAGGAGAATTCATTTTTGTACTAAAAATTTAATGTATGTGTTATTTTTCAATAAACTGATATGTTAAAGTATTTCAGTTTTGTGTTCACATTTGTTTTATAATATCAAGATTACTAAAAATGAAGGAAAGGCCTTCTAATCTCTTGTTCCTGATATCTTTTATCTGACACATCTTACAGTTGAAAAAAAAATAAATTGCTCACTATTTATTTAATATGATCAAATATATCAATCATTTTCTTTATAGTTAATTGGGGGAGGGGGTTGAATTGCATCCCCAGAAAAGATAGGTTAAAGTCCTACTGTCCAGCACCTTAGCATGTAACATTATTTGGAAATACAGTCATTATATATAATCAGTTAAGATGAAGTCTTAATGGAATAGGCTGGGCCCTTAATACAATATGTTCGGTGCCCTTTCAAGAAGGGGAAATTTGGATTGAGGTACCTGGGGAGAACACGGATGACAACACATGCAGAGACTGGAGTGACGCAGGTGGAAGCCAAGAACATCGAAGACCGAAGGCCGTCATCAGGAGCTAAGGAGAGAGGAGGAAAGACTGATTCTGCCCAGAGTCTCGGAGGAAGCACGGTTCTGCTGATGCCTTGGTTTCAGACTTGCCTCCAGAACTGTGAGAGAATATGTTTCTGTTCTTGAAAGCCACCCAGTTTGTGACACTGTGTTGCAGCGGCTCTAGGAAGCTAATATAGCTTTTATTACATTGTTCAAGAAATCTCATACAGAGATCACCATACATTTTTTCTGAGAATTTGGCTTTCATAGTTTGATAGCATCATTCAGCTGTAATTTGTGTATGATGTGAGATAGGAAACTAATTTTATCTTTTACCATATAAATAGCCAGTTGTCCAACACTATTTATTGGATAGTTCACCCTTTCCCCCACTGATTTTCTTTTCTTTCTTTTTTTGTTTTTTGAGTTGGGGTCTCACTCTGTCTCCCAGGCTGGAGTGCAGTGGCATGATTACAGCTCATCAAAGCCTCAAACTTCTGGGTTCCTGTGATCTTCCTGCTTCAACCACATGCCACCATGCCCAGCTAATATTTTTTAATTTTTTTCTAGAGACGAGGTCTCACTAAATTGCCCTGACTGGTTTCAAACTCCTGGGCTCAAGCAATCCTCTTGCCTTGGTCTCCTAAAGTACTGGGATTATAGGCATGAGCCACCACACCCAGCCTTTCCCATTGATTTTAACTTCTATCATACTCCAAGCTCTCGTGGATCTGTTTCTGTGTTCATTTCTTTCTATTGATCTAGTTGTCCACTCAGGCACCTATGTTGTCTTTAAAAAAAAATTGTGGCAAAACATACATAACATAAAATTTATAGTTTTAATCCTTTAATAATGTTTTAAAATTATTATGGGTACATAATAAGTGGATATATTCACAGAGTACATGTGATGCTCTAATACGGGCATACAATGTGTAATAATCACATCAGCATAATTGGGGTACCAACCACCTCAAGCATTTATAATTTCTTTTTTTCTTTTTTTTTTTGAGTTGGAGTCACTCCATCACCCAGGCTGGAGTGCAGTGGCACACTCACAGCCACCCCAGTGTCAACCTGCTGGGCTCTGTTGATCCTTCTGCCTCAGTCTTCCAAGTAGCCGGAACTATAGGCACAAGCTACCACAGCCGGCTTATTTCTTGATTTACTGTAGAGACAAGGTCTCGCCGAGTTTCCTGGCTGGTCTTGAACCCACAGGCTCAGACCATCCTCTTGCCTCATCCTTACAAAGTGCTGGGATTACAGGCTGAGCTACCAAGGTTGGCCTTACAATTTCTTTATGTTAGGAGCATTCTAATTCCACTTTTTTAGCTATTTTATTTTTTTAATTTTTAAATTAAAAAAAATTTTTTTTGAGTCGGAGTCACTTATTTTAAAATATTCAATAAACTTTAATACTTTTTGAGTGTATAACTTAGTGGCATTGAACACATTGACACATGGTCCAACCGTCACCAGTGTTCATCTCCAGAACATTTTCATCATCCCTAACTGAAATACTGTCCACATTAAACAATAATGCCCCACTCCCTTCTTTGCTCAGCACCTGGAAACCATCATTCTACTTAATTTCTCTGTAAATCTAACTAACTTAGGTCCCTCTAAGTAAAATCATACAACATTTGTCCATTTATGTCTGATTTATTTCACTCAGCATAATGTCTTCAAGATTCATCTATGTTGTGGCATGTGTCAGAATTTCCTCCTTTTTAAGGCTGATTAATATTATATCTTGTGTATATACTACATTTTCTAATCCATTCATTGGTCCATCATACCATCTGGTTTTAATTACTATAGCTTTGCTACAAATCTTGATATCAGGGAAGTATGTTCTCTTTCTTTAGTCCTGTGTTTCAAAGTAATCTGAGCTAACAAAGAACGAACTGAGTATCACATGTTCTCACTCATAAGCAGAGCTTGTAAGGCAGGCAGCCCTTTCCCCAAGCCTCATAAGGTAAAGGCCTTCCCAGGACAGAACAGCCCCTGGCTTAGTACAATAAGATAAAAGTCTTCCCAGGATAATAAAAGAGTTCTTCTAGCACCATAAGGTAAGAACTTTCTTGAATGATACATATTAGAAAGAAAGGTGGCCCCAATCTGTAATGTGCAACTCTCCTGTAAACCTTGAGCTATGAAATACCCAATGAACCTGTATGTTACTAATAAGTAAGCCTCATCGGGGAACAAAGGAGCTAAAATTGTATTAAAGGCAATGCCCCCTGCACTCGGGGCTCAGACTTTGGATGTGAATCCTCTAAACTGATGCCAGCTCAAATAAAGTTGCTATCTGGCCCGGTGTCCCAACTCTCTCTGTAAAGATTCTCGCTGCATGTGAACAATTATCATAATACTAAGAGAGGGATTGGCAGTAGTGGGAAACTGTCAGGAGAGGTGGGTGGGATTGGCAGTTGAGGGAAACTGCCAAGGGAGGGAGCGGCACACCTCATCAACAAGGGTACCTGCATAATGAAGATTTGTATACCTAACTCTGATTTGTACGTCACTTCTCTAAAATAAAAAAAATTAAAATTAAAAACAAAACCCAAAAAATACCAAAATAATCTGAGCAATTTTTTTTTTGAATCAGAGTCTCACTCTGTCACCCAGACTGGAGTGCAGCGGCACACTCATGGCCACCCCAGCAACAAAAGGCGAGCGCTACCATGCCCGGTTAATTTTTAAAAATATATATATTGTAAAGACGAGGTCTCGCCAAGTTACCCAGGCTGTTCTCGAACCCATGGGCTCAGGCAACCTTCTCACCTTGCCCTTCCAAAGTACTGGGATTACAGGCTTGAGCCTCCTGCCTGGCCAAATCTCAGCTATTCTTAACCCTTAATTTTCCCTTGTGAATTCGGAAACTGCCTAGAAGTTGGGCAGATGCAGATACCCTTGCATGCGCGCATGCACACACACACACACACACACACACACACACACACACACACACACACACACAATCTTTTAGAGATTTTTGATAGAATTGCTTTGAATTGTTGATTAATTTGGAAGTTGTTTTCATATTTTAGATATTTTTTTTGATACTTCACAGACATGACCAGTTGGGTCTCTCAATTTATTTAGACCATCTAAAATAACCTTCAGTAAGGTTGTGTTTATTATTTTTGATATTGTGAACAGCATCTATGCCCTTTAATTCCATTGTAAAGTAGTGGATGCAAGGAATAAGTAGACGGCAGTTTTGTTTGTTTTGTAGCAACTAGGACTTGCTGTGATGTCTTGGCTAGTCTCAATTTCCTGGACTCAAGCAATCCTCCCGCCTTAGCCTCCCAAAGTGCTGGGACACAACACTCACCAAGTATGAAGTTTGAGAGGCAGTGTGGCATAGTGATTAAGGGCATTGTCTCTGAATCTGGATTGATGGAATTCAGACCCTCGCTCCACCACTTACTTGGACAGATTAGTAAATTTTTTTGTCCCTCAGTGTCCAACTTTGTAAAATGGGGTAGTTACAGTTGTCTTGTCATAAAATTGATATGAAGAGTTTATACTTAAGGTTCTTAGCACGGTGCCTGTTAGGTAATAAGTATAAAAAAGTTATTAATTATTGTTATTATATGCTCTTACTCAAAGCTTTATGAAGATAAAAAGATCTCCAGTAAAGGAAGACACATAGCAAAATATAAAAACCAGAATTATCGTCATTTTACTTATAAACTCGATTTTTATTTTCTATAGTATTTAAAACACAGATGCATAGATTAATTATAAATCTATGTTAATAGGTTCACAATATATAAAGATTTAATTTGTGGTAATAACATGAAATGAGGCAGGGGAAAGAGCTTTAAAGAAGTAGAGTTTTTACATACAATTGAAGTTAAGTTGCTATCAATTCAAAACAGATTGTTATACTTAATCTTTATAGTAACCACAAAGAAAATATTTACAGGACACACACAAAAGGAAATGAGAAGGGAATAAAAATGTATCACTATAAAAAATAAACTAAATACAAGGGAAGGCAGGAAGGACAGAAAAAGCTACAAGACAGAAAATGAATAACAAATGTCAAAAGTCACTCTTTCTCCATCAGTAACTACTTCAAATATAAATGCATTAAATTCTCCAATCAAAAGGCATGGGTTGGGAGAAAAGCTGAAAAAAATTTAATCAAAAAACTCCAACGTGATCCAACTGCATGCTATCAGGGACTCATGTTACCTCAAGGAACACACGTAGGTTGAAATGGACAGAAAAAGATGTTCTGTGCAAACAGTAACCAAAAGGAGTGGTTATAGTCATCTCAGACAAAATAAACATCCAGTCTCTAACTGTTACGAGAGGCAAAGGAGTACTTACAGGTAGATTTGCAGAGAAGTTGTGAAGACAGTCCGAGCGTTCCCATGTGTCCCATACACAGCTTTATCTACTGTTATTATTCTACATTAGTATGGTGCATTTGTCACAATTAATGAACTGAGATTGGTACATTATTATTAAAGAAAGTTCACACTAATGCAGGGTGATATTGTGAATAGGATCTAAGTCTTTTAATTCCATTTTAAAGTAGTTGATGCAGGGAATAAGTACTACAGAGGTTTTGTTTGTCATTTGTTAATTAGTTAATACAGGGTGACTGCATTAATAGATTTTCTAATGGAAAAGTTTTCTTTTTATCTTTGGACAAATTCTAATTGGTTATAATATTTATTGTATACACTAGTTAATTTAATTTGCTAATATGTTACTTGGGCATTTTACTTATGTTTATTATAAATTATCTTAAAATCTTTATTCCTCATTGTATCCTTATTCAATTTTGGTGTCAAGGTTGTACTAATGTCACAAAATAAAGCAGGGAGATTTTTCTTTTAGAAAAGAGTCAAATTTTGATCGCTGGCTCAATTTATTTAATAATTACACATATATTCATATTTTATATTTCTTTTTGTGTCAGTTTTGTTCATTCACATTTTTTCTAAAAAATTTCAAATTTTGCACACTTATAAGCATTCATTTGTGCATACCCACCAAAGTGATTCCCAAGTTAGTCTATCTTGACTTAAAGCATTTTGGCTTTTAATTCAGAAACTTTGTGAAACATAGGTATCTCTTAATATAACATTTTTCAAGCAAAGTTTAGAAGGAAAAAAGTTACATTTGCACCTACAAAACTCAGTTCAGTAGTTTAAACAAAAAAATTCTGAGAAAATTATCAGATTACATTCCAAATACAATTGATATTAATGTCAGAACTACATGTAGACATTCTAAGCAGTGTGAATAGAGACTATTTCAGGAATATGTTTCTTGAATGTCAGTATCACTGGTGAGGCAGCAAAGAATCACACACTGAAATAAACCAAGCCCATAAATGAAACTAATTTCAAAAGTTTTTATAGCAGACATTTAACACCACAATAAAAAATAGCTGCCCTTGCAAAGGAAGCTGTCTTTGCAGAAACAAATGAAAATATTTTCTGAAGAAGAAGCTATTGATAAAAACACAAAAGAGCAGCCAACCAAACCTCTGGATGCCACTGACACAAAAGAATTTATGACCACCCAAATGACTAAGATAAATCATGCCCTGGCTATGATGGCAATATGACAAAAGCCTTTCTTTCAAAGTGGCACGATGTCTCTTTTGGAATGACTCAAAGACATCTGTGAAAGTAAACTAGAGGAGCATCAGTCAAGAGCAAAGCTCCATTTTGCACCATTTTTCACCCCAAAGTTCCAAACCTCATTTCTGGCGACAAGCGATAGAGCAACATCAGAATGACGGAGAACGTCTATCAGGTCCTGAATTGACCCCACTGCCTTAATTTCTGGGCATCATCACTTGCCACACTGATGACAAGCAATGACAGCTTCAATTCTCTTCCTCGTGTCTTTTCTTAACTTTCTTCTGCCTTCAATTTCACAAATTCTTTTACTTAGTGAACATAACCTGTTTTCTTTTGCTTTTATGTTTTGTCTACATTTTTTCAAATACATTTATGTTGTGGCTTGTTAAGTGATGCGGAAAGTATAATTTTTGGTCCAGTGTACAAAATTTACATGTTACTACATAGATAGTCACTATTTGTTAACAACTACATTAATTGTTTTGTGATTTGGGTTTTAAGTTATATTTAAACTTCTTTTTTAAAAAATCCTATTCACAAATAGCATAAGGAATATAAAATGATAATGTAGTAGCCTTTCCTTTCAATTCAGTGGAACCATTACTGTACCCCCTGGTGGACGAATTTTTCCTTCAAGCACTAAAACCGAGTCATTCCTTCTCAAACTTCAGTGAGCATCAGAACCACTTGGGGAACTTGTTAAACTCATATTTCTAGAACCCAGCCCCAGAGATTTTGATTGAGTAGGTCTGGGTTGTAGTTTGAGAACTTACATTTTGAACAAGTTCGCAGAGTGGTGAGCCTGCTGGTCCACAGAAGACACTTTTTAAAATTTATTTTTTAAAGGTTTTTATTGTAAATTGACAAATTATAGCTGTATATATTTATGGGGCACAAAGTGATGTTACAATTTATGAATACAATGCAGAATAATCAAATCAAGTTAGTTAGCATATCCATCACCTCAAATACTTATCATTTTTTGGTTTTGAAATGTACAATACACTATATACACCATGATATGCAATGCATCCAAAAAACTTTACTCCGTACCATCAGAGTTTTTACCATCATCTCCCCATTCTCTCATCCCCCAGCCTCTGGTAACCACAATCCTACCCTCTGCTTCTTTGAGTTTAATGGTCTTCGGCTCCGTATATAGTGAGAATGTGCAGTATTTGTCTTTCTGTGCCTGGCTTATTTCACTTAGCATAATGACCATCTATGGGCATGTCAGATTTTCGTTCTTTTTTGTGGTTAAATAGAATTTCATTGTGTATATGTACCACATTTTCATTATCCATTTATCTGTTCATGGACATTTAGGTTAATTTCATAAACTTGGCTAGTGTGAATAGTACTGTAATAAACATAGGAGTGCAGACATCTCTCTCTCTTTTTTTTTTTTTTTTGGAAAGCAGGATTTATTGAGAGGACAGAAAAGCTCCCACAGTGGGAGGGGACCCAAAGGGGTTGCCCAGACATCTCTTTAACATACTGATTTCAGATTTTTCAGGTACATTCCAAAGTGCAATTGTTTAATCATATAGTAATGCTCTTTTGAGTTTCTTGAGGAAACTCCATATTGTTTTCCGTATTCCAGTACTAATTTACATTCCTACCAACAGTGTATAAGGGTTCCCTTTCTCCACATCCTTATCAACACTTATCTTTCACATAGAGCACATTTTGAATAACAAAACTATAAATCGGATTAGGCATCATGGCTCACACCAATAATCAATTCTAGCAATTTGGGAGGCCAAGGTGAGAGGATTGCCAGCGCCCATGGGTTTAAGACCTACCTGGCCAACTTGGTGAGACCTCATCTCTACAATAAATCAGAAAATTAGTTGGGCATGGTAGTGCACACCTGTATTTCCAGCTACTTGGAAGGCTGAGGTGGAAGCATCACCTGAGCCCAGCAGGTTGAGGCTGTGGTGGCCAGAAGTGTGCCACTGCACTCCAGCCTGGGTGACATAGTGAGACTCCAACTCAAAAAAAAGTAACCCTTCTAGATTATGCTAGATTAGAAGAGCCAAAATGAAAGAACCAATTTGGAGGACATACTACAAAGTCACAGTACTCTAAGCTGTGTGGTACTGGCATAAGGATAGGCAGACGAATGGAGTAGACCTGAGATTCCAGAAATAAGCCCATACATCAATGGCCAGTTGATGTTTGACAAGAGTGTCAGGCCATTCAATGAGGAAAAGAATCATCTTTTCAGTGACTGATGATGTGAACACCTGGATATATCCACATGCAAAAGAGTGAAGTGACTCCTACCTCACACCATATACAAAATTAACTCAAAATGGATCACAGACCTATACGTAAGAGCACAACTCTCAGAAGAAACATAGGATTAAATTGGCATGACCCTGTGTTTGCCAATGGATTTTAGAGATGGACATCAAAAGCATGAGCACCAGAAGAAAAAGCAGACAGATTGACTTCACCAAAAATCAAAAGCTTGTGCATCAAAAGACATCATGAAAGTGGAAAGACGTTATCAAGAAAGTGAAAAGGCAACCTACAAAATATGAGAAAATACTTGCAAATCATATATCTGAGAACAGCACAGTTTAAAAGCTGGCAAAATTCAAAACCACTGTGAGCTATTACCTCGCATCCATTGGGGATGCCCCAGTGAATAACAAAACAAATAGCAGGTGCTGGTGAGGACGTGGAGAAAACAGAACTCTTGTGTGCTGTGGATGAACGTAAAACTGTCTGCTGTTCTAGAACACGTTCTAGAGGTTCTTCAAAAACAACACTTAGAATTGCCATATGGACCCAGAGAGATGGTGCTGCAAGGAGCCGCCCTCTCAGATGGCACCTTGGTCTTGGACTTCTCAGTCTCCAGAACTGTGGGGAAAAAATTTATGTTATTTATAAGGTACCCAGTCTACTATAGCAGCCCAAGAAGACTAAGACATACTTCCACCAAAAGTAATAAGAGGATAGTCATTATAAATTTAATAAAATTTATAGAAATTTAAGAAAATTTATAGAAATTTAAGAAATAAAATGTCTCAGTTTAAATAAAATAATAGAAAAAAGAATTGCCATATGACCCAGCATCCCACTTCAGAGTACATGTCCAAAGAATTAAAGCAGGTTCTCAAATTGATGTTTGCACCCATGCTCATAGAAGCATTATTCACAATAGCCAACAGGTAAAAGCAACTCAAATATCCATTGATGGATCAACGAATAAAACAAAAAACTTGGAGTATACACATGAAATATTACTCAGGTCAGGTGCGGTGGCTCAAGCCTATAATCCCAGCACTTTGGGAGGCCGAGGTTAGGGGATTGCTGAGCCCACAGGTTTGAGAACAGCCTGGGCAATATGGTGAGACCTCGTCTCTACAATAAATCAGATAATTAGCCGGGCGTGGTAGTGTGTGCCTGTAGTTCTGGTTTCTTGGAATGCTAAGATGGAAGGATCGTCGGAGCCCAGCAGATCGATGCTGGGTGGCTTTGAGCTTGTCACTGCACTCCAACTTGGCACCAACTCAAATATATATATCTATTACTCAGCCTTAAAAAGGCAGAAAATCTGATCACATACTGCATACAGCATGGATGAACCTTGAGGATATTATGCTAAGTGAAATAAGTCAATCACAAAAAGACAAATACTGTATGTGGTATCTAAAGTAGTCGAATTTATAGCAACAGAAAGTAGAATGGTGGTTGCCAGCAGATGGAGGAAGGATAAACTTTGGGAGTTGTTGAATAATGGGTAACATAGTTTCAGTTCTGCAAGATGATACAGTTCTGGATATCTGTTGTACAACAGTGTGAATATATTTAACACTATCTAGCTGAACTGTACATTTTTACATGGCTACGATGGCAAATTCTATGTTGTGAGTATTTAATACAATTAATTCCAGCTACTAGGAAGGCTGAGGCGGAAGGATCACCAGAGCCCAGCAGGTCGAGGCTGCGGTGGCCGGGAGCGGCCACTGCACTCCAGTCTGGGCGACAGAGTGAGACTCCAACTCAAAAAAAAAAACCAAAAAACATTTTTAATTGTTTTAAAAGGTAGGCAAGTATACACAAAAAAATGAGCCACGGTCTTGAATAGACATTCTCCAAAGAAGATATACAGATGCTTGACAATTCTAGTCGTTAAGGAAATGAAAATCAAAACCACAATGAGCTACCGCTTCACATCCACCAGGATGACTATTACAAAAACAAAGCAAGCAGGGCTCGGTGGCTCAGCCTGTAATCCTGTGCCTTGGGAGGCTGAGGTGAGTGGATTGCCTGAGCCCGCGGGTTCGAGACCCACCTGGGCAACTTGGTGAGACCTCATCTCTACAATAAATCAAAAAATTAGCCAGGCGTGGTAGCACATGCCTGTAATTCCAGCTCCTTGGAAGGCTGAGGTGGAAGGATCGCCGGAGCCCAGCAGGTTGAGGCTGCGGTGCCCGGGAGCGGCCACTGCACCCCAGTCTGGGCGACAGAGTGAGACACCAACGCAAAAAAGAAAAGAAAAGAAAACAAAGCAAAACAGTAACAACTGATGGTGAGGAAATAGAGAAATTGGCAACTTCATTTTTGGGAATTTAAGACGGTGCAGCTTATATGGGAAGCAGTTTGGTGGTTCCTCGATAGGTTCAACACAGAATTATAACCCAGAAATTCATCTCCTGAATACATCCCCAAGATAACTGAAAATAGGTGCTCAAACAAATACGTGCACATGAATAGTCATGGCAGCACTATTCACAATAGACCAAAGGTTGAAACAACACAAATGTCCAAATAGCCATTGTTTATCCAAATGAATGGATCAGCAAAATGTGGTGTATCTACAAAATGGAATGCACTCCTTTGCCACAAAAGCAAGAAGAACTGATTCTGGCTACCATGCGCATGAACCTCAAAAACAATGTGCTAAGGAAAGAAGTCAGACACAAAAGATTATATATTGTTACGATTTCATTTATATGAAACATGCAGAATAAGTATAGCAGTAGCTACAACAGGAGGTTGATGGTGTCCAATAACAGGAAGGGACAGGTAGAGAGCAGTGTCTTGACAGGTGTGGGGTTTTCCTCTAGGGTGTTACAAATTTACTGAACTAGATAAAGGTGTTTATTGCATGATACTGTGAATGTATTAAATTCCACTGAATTGTACACTTTAAAGTGCCTAATTTTATATGAAGGGGATTTTTAAAAAGCAAACAAATAAATAGCCCCACTGATATTCATTTCTTGTATTTTGGTAGACCAAGCATCCCTTTGCTGAAAACAACCAAATATTTTTAATTAAATTGAGAAGATTTTTTTTTTAATTTAAAATACATCACTGCTAGGCATGATGGCTCACACCTATAATCCCAGTGCTTTGGAAGGTCAAGGCAAGAGGATCACTTGAGATTAGGCATTCAAGACCAGTTTGGGCAATATAGCAAGATCCCATCTCTACAAAAAATAAAAATGAAAAAATAATAGCTAAGTGTGGTGGTGCACGCCTACAATCTGATGTAGAAGGATCACTTGAGTCCAAGATTTTATTTTATTTTTTGGGTTGGAGTCTCTCTCCATCATCCAGGCTGGAGTGCAGTGGTATGTTCACGGCCACCCCAGTGCTGACCTGCTGGATTCAGGTGATCTTTCTGCCTCAGCCTTCCAAGTAGTCAGGACTACAGTCACACACTACCATACCCGGTTAATTTTTTATTTATTGCAGCGATGAGGTCTCACCAATTTCCCCAGGCTGGTCAAGAAGCCCTGGGTTCAGACAATCCTCTCGCCTAGGCCTCCCAAAGTGCTGGGATTAAGGACTTGAGTGAGTTCAAGATTTTGAGGCTACAATTGGCCATAATTGTGCCTCTGCACTCCAGCCTGGGCAACAGAGCAAGACTCTATCTCTTAAAATTTTTTTTAATAAAATACATTATAGAGCTAGGTAGAAAGTACAGAATCCTCAAAATTTCAAATGCAGAATGGAAGTGGAAATCCACAGAGTTGACCAAGACTAAAAGCAGCCCTCAGCCTGGCGGTATCTGCTGGATTCCAGTATCAGTGAGCGTCCATGAGGAGGACCTGGGCAACAGAAGCAAAGTTGAAGGCCCACCCAGGTGAGAGGCCTATAAGACACATAAATCTGGGGCCATAAAAGGTTACACACGCACAAGAGGAGGATAGAAAGAAAACGTATTTGATCTTCTAGGGTGCTGACTGCCTGGGGAAATGTTCCCCTCAATTGTAAGTTCAAGGCAGCCCTCTCAGGGATTTGTGAAGGACTGCATGTACATCTGAACAGGCTGTGAGCTACATGCGTCAGGGATGCCTTTCCCACAGACTACGTTGTAAATGGTATCCCCTAAGTTGTACAGTGCCCAACCTGCATAACCTTCCTTGTGGTCCTTGTCAGTGACCAGAATGGGCCTGTGTTGTTCAATAAAGCAAAACAGCAAGAATTTGTTTTAAACTGACTCTTCTGGCCGGACTCAGTGACTCAACCCGTCATCCCAGCACTTTGGGAGGCCGAGGTGAGTGGATTGCCTGCACCCGAAGGTTCAAGAACAGCCCGGGCAACTTGGTGAGACCTGTCTCTACAATAAATCATAAAAACTAGCCGGGTGTGGTGGCATGCACCTGTAGTTCCAGCTACTTGGAAGGCTGAGGCAGAAGGATAGCTGGAGCCCAACAGGTTGAGGCTCCGGTGGCTGGGAGCATGCCACTGTGCTCCAGCCTGGGTGATGGAGTGAGACTCCAACTAAAAAAAAAAAGACTCTTCCTAGGTGGTACCTACAAATCTCTGGAAAAAGAAAACTCACATCCTCTCTGGAGAAACCCATCTTCAAAGAAACTCTAAAAAACTTGACAGAAAGTACCAAATAACACTAAGTCACAATGAAAAATCACAACCATGCCCAAGCAAACAAAGCACCATGGGTAAGGGCGCACAGTAGTAATCAACAGCAGACTTGCAGGGATCTTAGATTATAAGATTAGCAGACGTCAAATGTTAAAGAGTATCTCTAAACACTTGAAGACATGTTTAAAAGAGAATTGAAAATGTAAGCAATAAGCACAAGCAGATTTAGAAAATATCCAAATGCAAATTTTAATAAGTGATACAATAAATAAAATCAGAAGCCCAAAATATGAGTTAAAAAACTGTCTCTCTGCTTTATGCTTTGGGATTTAAGGTGACACCAGCGGGATTTTCACTTCTAAAGATGTGATAGACTTGAGCGACTCTTGCTGAAGACAAAGCAGCTACGAAGACACAGCTGAAGGATAAGGTGGGAAGTGGAGGATATTGAGAAAATCATGTATGGCTATTAGTATCAGAAAAAGAAAAAAAAATGGAGGAGAGACAATATTCAGCAGGTTGATGGCTGAGAATTTCTCAAGTTGATAAAAGACTTTACTCCTAATATTCCTAAGAATCCTGATTTTATAAATACATATATATGTGAAATTTTCATTTAAACCAGATGCAAAAAGTATAAACAATGAAGTAAAAGACTGTTAAGTTCAATGACATTACAATTAAGAACACTGGTCTAAGGTTATAAACAAAATGAGAAGACAAGCCACAAACTGGAAGAATATATTTGGAGCACATTTCACTGACAAAAGGAACAAGACTCATGACTTTGTTATTGCTGAATATGGCAATCAATCCTCAGTCTTCCTCTGTCAGCAATCTGGTGGTTAGTTTCGCCTTAAAACATCTTTTCCTGTTTCCTGGATAGTCTCCCTGCTTCCCTCTGTGCCCTCCTTCTCATCTTCTTTGCATTTCTCCTCAAACATCTCTTTAAAGTGGAGTAGTGAGGGTTCTGGCCCTGGACCCTTTCTGTTGTATCACTTGCTTTCATCCCTTAGTGCTCTCATTCACTTCCATGGCTTGAATACCATCTCTCTGCTGACGAATTCCAGTGTGGCTTCTCCAGCCCAGATATCTGAACTCTAAAACCATCCAACAGCCTGCTCCACACCTGCACTTGTATTTCTGACAGGATTCTCAAAGTTAATGAGCTCCAAAGCCTCTAAAAACTGTTCCAGTCTTCCCATCTCCTTTCGTGATGATCCCACACTTTCAGTTGCTTTGGCAAAATCGTGACAGCATCCCTGACTTCCCTCTTTATCTCATGCCCTATGTCTGATCTATTCACAAATTCTCTTGGCCCTAACTTCAAAGTATGTTCAGAATTAGATCACCTCTCCATGGCCATTTCCACTACCATCATCCTGGCCTGAGCCACCACCACCTCTCACCTGGACTAGTGAGATAACCTTAGACTGGTTTCACTGTCTTTGCCTTGTCCAGCCAGATGGCTTCTGTTAAAACCTAACTCATGTCACTCCTCTGCTAAAGCCCTTCCTATTTTGCTCACAAGGGAAAAATCCTTACTTTGACTTACCAAGCACCTTTACAGAGTACTCTCAGTTCTTCTCTCTCCTCATCTTCCAAAGCTCCATCCCTTCTTCCCTCCCCTCCAGTGGGTTGAATTCCTTGTTTTTCACCAACAAGCAAGGCAGTCTCCTGTCAGATTTTTTAACTTACTAGTCTCTCTGCCTGGAAAGTTCTTCCTCCAGATAGCCACGTGGTTCATTCAATTCCCTTAGGTCTTTACTCAAAAGTTACCTTGTCAATGAGGCCCTCCCTGGCCATCCTATACATAACAGCAAACCCTCCTCAACATACAGATACTTCATTTCACTTCTTGTATTCTTCTTCTTTACACATCACCCTGTATATTTTATTCATTTATTTATTTTATCGTCTCTCTTTCCCATTAGAAACTTCCATTAGGTCAGTAATTTTTGTATATTTTATTTACTGCTATATTCTCTGTACCCAGAACAGTACCTGGCATTGTTGAAAAAATGAATATAATATTTAAAAGTCTTATACTCAAGAGTGTGTGAAATTATGGAACATCAGATCATTTATACACTACAGATGGGAGAGTAAATTGGTACCGTCACTTTGGAAACAATTTGGCATTATTTAATAAAGTTGATCATTTACATGTCCACACCCAATGATCTCTCTCCTAAATATATTCCCTAGAGAAACTCTTGCACATTCGAAATCATAAACATAAATGTTCATTGCAGAAGAGTTTAGAAAAGAAAAAAATAATGGGCATGGTGGTTCACAACTATAATCCCAGCAACTTGGGAGGCTGAGGCAGGAGGATCACTTGAGTCTAGAAGTTTGAGGCAGTAGTGAGTTATGATCATGCCTGTGAATCACCCTTGCACTCAATCCTGGGCAGCATAACAATATCTTGTCTCTACAACAGACAAACAAACAAAACATTTAATGACCATTAACAGTAAAATGATAAATAAAATATAGAATATTATATAGCAAAAAAAGAAACTACAGCTACATTCATTAATATGAATGGATGCGATGATTACTAGGTTGAGTAAAGTTTCAGAATAACACGCACAAAAATTGCATTATTTTTGTAAAGTTCAAAAATATTAAAAATTACCGGTATCTTATTTAGAGGTATATTTGTATGATATATAAAGAAAAACACCAGTAGGATAAACAGGCAATTTCGGTTTGAAGGGAGGGGATGTGAATGCTGAGGACCCATGTGAGCATCAAAGCTGTGGGTTTAACAAACTGGGTATAAAGAAAAATAACCAAAACATGATGAAAAGCCATATACGACAAACCCACAGCTAGTGTCATACTGAGCGGGGAAAAACTGAAAGCCTTTCCTCTAAGATCTGGGATAAGGCAAAGATGCCCACTTTCACTACTGCTATTCAACATAACACTGGAAGTCCTGACCAGAGCAATTAAGCAAGAAAAAGAAATAAAGGACATCAAAATTGGGGAAAAAAAGAAAACAAATTATCTTTCTTTGTAGATGGTATCATCTTATACTTTTAAAAACTTGAAGATCCACCAAAAACTACTTGAACTGATAAACAAATTCAGCAGTTATAGGATACAAATCAACATTTGAAAATAAGTGGTATTTCTATACACCAGCAGTGAACAATCTGGTGAAAAAAGAGAAACCAAGAAAGTAATCCCATTTACAATAGCTACAAATAAAATTAACTATCTAGGAATAATCTTAACCACAGAAGAGATCTTTACAATAAAAACTGTAAAACATCGATGAAATACATTGACACAAAAAAATGAAAAGAGATTCCATGTTCATGGGTTGGTAGAATTGTTAACATTGTCAATATTGTTAAAATGTCCCCACTACCTAAGAGATCTACAGATTAAATGCAATCTTTACCAAAATATCAATGGCATTCTTCACAGAAATAGAAAAAGTAATTGTAAAGTGTATACAAAACCACAAAAGACCCAGAATAGCCAAAGCAGTCCTGAGCAAAAAGAACAAAACTGAAGGCACATTACCTGACTTCAAATTATATAACAAAGCTATAGTAACCAAAACAGCATGGTACTGGCTTAAAAACAGCCATGTAAACTAATGGAACAGAATAGAGACCTCAAAAACAAATCCATGCACTATCAGCAAACTCATTTTCAACCAAGTTGCCAAGAACATTCACTTGGGGAATAGGACAGTCTCTTCAATAAGTGGTGCTGGGCCTATAATCCCAGCTATTCAGCAGGCTGAGGGTGCAGGATCACTTGAGTCTAGGAGTGTGACACCAACAGGGGCAACATAATGAGATCCTGCCCACCTCAAAAAAAAATATTGTTTAATTTTTAAAATGGTGCTGGGAAAACTGGATATCCATATCCAGAAGAATAAAAACAGACTTTGGTCTCTCACCATATACAAAAATCAAATCAAAGTAGATTAAAGACATAAATCTAAGACCTGAAACTATGAAACTACTAAAAGAAAACACTGGTGAAACTCTCCAGTACATTAGTCTAGGCAAAGACTTCTTCAGGAAGACCTCAAAGGCACAGGCAACCAAAGCAAAAATTGACAAATAGGGTCACATCAAGCTAAAAAGCTTCTTCACAGCAAAGGAAACAGCTAACAAAATGAAGACACAGGCCACAGAATGGGAGGAAATACTTTCAAACTACCTGGCAAGGGATTGAGAACCAGAACATATAAGGAGCTCAGGCAACTCAACAGGAAGAAAACAAAGAATCTGATTTAAAAATGAGTAAAAGCTCTGAATAGATATTTCTAAGAAGAAGACATACAAATGACCAACAGGCAAATGAAAAAGTGCTCAACATCACTAATCATCAGATAAATGCAAATCAAGATCACAGTGAGATATCATCTCATTTCATTTAAAATAGCTTTTGTCAAAAAGACTGGCACTAATGGATGCTGGTAAGAATGTGGAGAAAAGGGAATTCTTATGCACTGTTGGCAGGAATGTAAATTAGTATAGCCACTATGGAAAACAGCTTGGTGTTTCCTCAAAAGCTAAAACCAGAATTGCCATATATGAGCCAGCAATTCCATGCCTGGGTATACACCCAAAGAGATATCTACACTTCTGTGTTTATTGCAGCATTATCCACAGTAACCAAGATATAAAATCAACCTAAGTGTTCATCAATGGTATCTGAAAGGACAGACTGAGAGCTGAAAGTCACTTTTTATCTTATTCCTAAACCTTAATACAATGATGAAAAAGTAGAAGCTATGTTTTGGAGAAATGCATACTTTAGGAAAAATTAACCTTGCCGACTTTGTCTTTTCAGAAATACAGACTTCCTAATGCCAGAGGTATCTCATAGTGGCAATCAAGCTTCCCTAGAGTAAAGGGAATTTACAAGGCCTAAGATATCATGCATTGGGCAAGGATTGTAGAAGTCATGTAATTACAAAAGTTATGACCGCTCAGAGTGGGGAGCAGGTGGGGATCCAATCTTCCAGTAAATTGGGCCCTATCTACAAGCCAAGGATTCCCCAAAGCTACCCACTGGGAATGTATGGGAGATGGGGGGTGCACCCTCCATTAGTTCTAAGGAATGTTGTTCAGGAAGGTGCAGGAGCAATAGAATCCTTGTCATGCTCTTCTCTAGGGGCTATGATAATGTTGGCGGACATTAGTGGGTCTCTGTGCCAATGGAACTCTAAGACATTCGCAGGTGGTCAATTAGGAAGTTATAGCAGTCATGTCTACCTGATTGCAACATCTCCAGGGGGATGGATTTAAGCTAGGACTTGGAGGGCTACGGCACCACAATCATCTAGAGTATAGGTCTGCTCCCTGTCTGTGGGAAGTGAACTTATCTTAAATAAATCTCTTCTTCTCTCACCTCTTTGTGTGTTGCAATTCTTTGCATTACTCGGATCTCTGAGTTGCCAGCGCACACCTCCGGCACGCTGGCTCCAGCAGTGCTTGCGCCTTGCCTCCCTCTCCATCCATCCACCCTCACCCTATCTGGACCCGAACAGAGTCCTTCAATGGATGAATGGATACAGAAAATGTGATGCATATGCCCAAAGGAATATTATTCAGCCGTAAAAAATAATGAAGTCCTGTCATTTGCAAAAATATGGATGAAACTGGAAGATACTTTGTTTTTTTTGAGTTGGAGTCTCACTCTGTTGCCCAGACCGGAGTGCAGCGGCCGCTCCCGGCCACCGCAGCCTCGACCCGCTGGTCTCCGGTGATCCTTTCACCTCAGCCTTCTGAGTAGCCGGAATTACAGGCGCATGCTACCAAGCCCGGCTAATTTTTGATTTATTGTAGAGATGAGGTCTCGCTGCCCAGGCGGGTCTCGAACCCGCGGGCTCAGGCAATCCACTCATCTCAGCCTCCCAAAGGCATGGGATTACAGGCTGAGCCACCGAGCCCTGCTGAAACTGGAAGATACTTTTAAGTGAAATAAGCCAAGCACAGAAAGGTAAGTATCACAAGTTCTCACTCATATATGGAAAAAAAAAAAAAAAAAAAAAAAACACAACAAAACCTCACAGATATAGAGAATAGAATGGTTACCAGAGGCTGGGAAAGGTAATGGAGAGGGGGGAAGATGAGGAGGCGGGTAAGTAATGCTAAAATGCAGTTTGGAGGAATAAGGTCTGGTGTTCGGTGCACAATAGGGCAACTGTAGTTAACATCAATATATTGTCTATTTCAAAATAACTGAAAAAGTGGAACTGGAATATCTCCAACACAAAGAAATAATAAGTACTTGAGGTGGTGAATATCCCAATGATCCTAATTTGATCATTACACATTGCATGCTTGTATTAAAATATCATATGTGCACCCATAATCATGTACAACTATCATGTATCCATAATAACTAGAAATAAATTTTTCTTAAAAAAAAAAAAAGGTGAACCTAAGCACACACCAAAAAAGTGCTGCAAATTTTGCTTAATCTGAATGTGGGTACACAGAGTTGATTCTCTTTGGTGTTTTTGTACACCTTACACATACATTATTAATGTTTTATAATTTTAACTTTACCTGAATGTTATTAGTAATGCGTGTCAAACCAGGGATTTGGGGAGGGAATACACTACTCTTGGATCCATCAAATTGTTGGATCTTACAATTGCAAAAGAAATTCATGCTGTTTGTGATTAGTGAAATATAGAAATGTATAAACTATCAGTAATCCCTTCCCACAGTGAAGGATCCAGTGTTAAAATGGAATGTGTTTTTTTATTTTTTACCTTTCTTTGCTCCCAATGCTCCAGCGTTATTAATTTTTTATAAGTGGAGATGTTTATATGTACCTATATATGTATGTATGCAGGTGTGTATAAAACTCAGCAACTCATTGCTTTAATGGCCCAGAGACTCCTTTCCAGATAAAAAAAGTACAGGCTTGATTGATCCTTTTAAAACACAGCATAATAACTCATTAAATCAATAAATTATAATTCATTCTACCATTTGTTCTCAACTGTTTGCCACTCCAACAAGCTTTTTTGTCACTGATCCCTGTATTTGGGGTCCTAAATCGGGATTGCTGGGCCAATTAAGCATTTGAGGTGTTAAAAATAACTGTCTGATTACTTTAAATTTTTGGCAGTTTACACACCAAGCAGAAGAGAATGAGAATGTCCCAGTCCTGCAAATGGCCTTATCACCAGAAGGAGAAGGAGAAGTTACCATTTGTCTTGTTCATCAACCTGATGTGTGAAACCGGTACCTCATCTTGGTGTTAACCACCAGCATTCTTTTTCTGTTGTTTCCATTATGGCCAGCAAGGGTGGGTAGTTTAAGCACCGTGGCTCCCCAGGCTTGCTTCCTGTATCTCCTGGGGAACATTTTAAAATGCTGATGCCTGGGCTTCCCCAGAGACCTGCTGAACTGGGATCTTTGGAGCAGGGTCCAGAAATCCTTTTGTGTTTGTTTAAGTTTTAATTTCAACAAGTGATTCTGATGCAGCTAGCAGGGCATATATTCACTGACAGGCAACAGGAAATCACAAGTAGAGCCTTGAAGACTTGAAAAACCTACATTTCAAAAGCTGTGACTTATCAAGCATTTAAGAAAACAAAATGCCTAGAGAATCATTATGATTATGTGGTCAGAAATTCAATTCATGTGCCACGTTTTAATCCCATGAATTGTTTGAACAAGGATGATGCCTACATGTTACTGTCTCTGCTTTAGAGACTAGAAGGTAAGATACAGAATCCGCTGTGGAGCGGGTATTTTGAAAGGATGATTGTCCAGCCAACTGTGGATTTCTTATGGGACACAAATCCTGATCTTTTTTAAGAAAGATGAGAGGGTTCTCGTCTAATCATTGCTGGACTGTGAACCATCAAACTACCTCGCTTGAAGAATAGAGGAAAAACTGCTGGTTTGTGTCGGGATAGCTGTGGGCAGGGCTAGAGATTTGAAAGACAATGCCCTTGAGTTCGAGAGGTCAGCTGCCTTGGCGGGCCTGAGCCCAGGGCAGAGAGGCCCCACTCTTCTCTCCTTGAGACCCCGGGGACTGCCTCACGGTCACTTAGAGTGAGCTGCCGCCAGGGGGCGAGGCTCCCATATTTTCCTCCAAGCCCGAAGTACAGTGAGAGAATAAGACTTCAGACTCCTTTTGTGGGTAGAGGAGTGGTTTACATCTGGACCGTAAGTAATCAGGGACACAGACAAGTTCATCAGAGCATCGTACCAAGTGTGTGTCGTGACTGAGTTCTTGCCATCAGAGGTTTCCCGAGTTATGCTGCAGCTTGTCTCCATGCCTCATTTATTAAAACGGGGACGATGAGAAGCCCACCTTGCAGGACAGGGTTGTAAGGAAATGATTAATGTATGTGAAGTGCTGCAACACTGCACTGAATACGCTTTTTTTAAAAACAAGAAGAGAAAATTAAGCAAAAACTCTGATACCACATTATAGCCGCTTAAAATTTATTTTATTCTAAGCTCTATTTCAGATTCCTTTATTCTTAAAATTCCCTAAAAAGTCATATCTATGTCAAAACTGAAAATGACCTAGTTAGATAAGCAGAAAGCAGGGCTCCAATATTTCTCATTTCCAGAAAAATCAATGTATACAACCCCCAAGTTTACAAAATAGTAAATTTAAGAGATTGCAAAAGAATATTCTTAAAAAGAGATTTGTCACAGTATTCCCTTAAAAGTAAGTCTCCATTCTGCATTAAGAATCTGATTCCCCTGGGCTCGGTGGCTCAGCCTGTCATCCAAGCACTTTGGGAGGCCAAGGCAAGTGGATTGCCTGAGCCTAAGGGTTCAAGACCAAACCGAGCAACTTGGTGAGACCTCGTCTCTACAATAAATCAAAAATTAGCAGGGCGTGGTAGCACACGCCTGTAGTTCCGGCTACTTGGAAGGCTGAGGCAGAAGGATCGCTGGAACACAGCAGGTCAAGGCTGCGGTGGCCGTGAGTGTGCCACTATACTCCAGCCTGGGTGACAGAGTGAGACTCCAACTCAAAAAAAAGAATTTGATTCAACTTACTAAATTCAACTTGCTCCTCACTGCTCTGCAGTGAGACGAAGGCATCCTCAGGACACGTTGGAACACTGATCATTTGGGTTCTGCACCCTCTGCCTCCCCTCTGGTGGACCCTCCCGCCCTGCAAGCTCGCTGTGCTACCCCTCTGCAGTCCATCCTCTTTTGTCACCCAATCCTCTCCCTCCTGGAGGGGCTCAGGCAATGCATGAAGATTGGAAGGAGATGCAATGCCTTCCATTGTGCAGGCTGAGGGTGGAACATAGACCCTCACCCCCATCTTTCCCCAGGAAGCTTGATTCAGGACTGGGTACCCCATAGTGACTTGGGCATGGTGTTGTCTCACCTGGGCAACCTTCTCCTTCGGGCGACTTTGACACTAGGGAGATGATAAGGATGTGGAAGAGGAGGAGGGCATTTTCTCTAGTCTGGGTACTCTTGTTGTGCATGCTCTCTTAATCCCACAGAAATCCTGTGGTGTAGGGATGGAGATAAACATTCACTTACATATGAAGAGACTGAGGCCACAGAACTAGTCCGTCAAAGAACCAGGTCTTGACCTCAGGTTTGTCTGATTCCATATCTCAAGTATTGGACTGCTACTGGGATGGAATTTGTCAGAACAAAAGCAAGAGGTCAGGTGAGATGAGCAGTTTAATGTAATTCTGGGAAAACAAACAGTTTAATGTAATTCTGGGAAAACAAACAAAAGCAGTGTTAGCTTAAGCTCTATCAGCATAGCTACAAACATAACCTATTTCTGAGACACTTGTGCCCTTAATCAAAAACAATGTCTTTTAATATGATATCCTTGAAAATAGGTAGTTTAGTGCAATGTACTAGCATAAATTTGGCATCATATCTGTGTTAGAAACTCATTTCACCACTGAAATCTGAGTGATTTGGGGAAATACTGCACATCTCCGAACCTCTGTTTCCTAAATTATAAAATGAAAATTATAAAATGAAAATCTATCCCCAGTGTTATAAGAGTTGTGTTAACATATGTCACCCAAAGTTATGTCAGGGCCTCGTGGCCCAGTCTCAGTCTCTATGTCATATTCAAATGCACACAATCCATTATCCAAAAGTAAACAAAAGTTATTTCAATCATCATTTTCATGTCTCTTGGGAAATGATGTGGGAACTAATCCCAAATCCACACCGACAGCTCTTAAAACTCTTTTCCTGTTCCTTTTCTTGATCTCTCTCTCTCACTCCACATCCCTTCTGAAGCATTCCCATTCCCCAAACAAAAATTCCTTGAAAACCTGGGCTTATTTTCCCTGCGCTCCCTGTCTTCCTCCCATCTCTGTTTTGTCTCCTCTCTCCTGAAGAGAATCTCCTCTTTGACCACAGACCATCATTTCCAAGTCTGTTTCTTTTGGACTTTTGCCCTGATGTCCATTACAAAAGACAGCAAAGAAGACAGGAGGGGAAAGAGTGAGCCAAAAGACCAAAGACAGAATTTTTTTTTAACTTAGTATCATGTTAACATAATCGGCATACATATGCAAAGCTACTTGCCCAGTCCCATATAAGAGCAAGAATGCAAATAAATAAATAACATTTGCTTTCCTCTTACATCACTGCCTTGTAAATTGTGGATACTCTTTCCCCAGCAAGCTACCTCCAGAAGTAGTACTTCTTTTCCTCCTCCAATCCCACCTTGCCCATCAGGTTCTGCTAGGAGCTCTTTTCCATGAAATCAAATTCCTTCATGAAGACAGAGACGCCATGGAGGAAAGTCTGGACCAGAATCCAAGTAGGGGGATTCCTGGGCCAGGTACTAATTTATCCTCAATGACAGCCTGTTGGCATACTCGGCACGCTGTTCTTGGTCAAGTGAGCTGTCCCTCTCATTGCAAGATATCCGGCATCCTTGGCTTCTAGAATCTGTGTTGCTATAGTTCTTCCTAACACAAATGGCTCTGTTTGCTAACAGTGGGCTTTTGCCCACCATTTCTACTTGCTTAAGCAAGTAATTTAAGGATTTATGTCTGTACAAAAACTGTTATTCTTTGGAGATTTCTTATTTTAATGACTACCTTTTTCTTAATAAAAACAGGATCAAGGGTTTTGCTGACAATTTAGAAAATAAAATTGGAAGTGATAGCTATATATAAAGAACCATGGTAAAAAGCCGTCTCAGTTAAAACTTATTTCTTTTCTTTTTTTCTTTTAGATTCAGGGGGTACACATGCATGTTTGTTACATGGTCATACCTAGTAGTGGTGGGAACTGGGTCTCAGGGGGCCTGTTCCCAAACAGTGAAAATTGTACCCAATAGGTAATTTCTGAACCTTAACTCCCCCCTCAAGACTCCCCCTTACGGTGTCCCCAGGACCTATTATTTCCATCTTTGTGACCATTTAGCTCCTGTATATCAGTGAGAACACGCGGTGTTTCATTTTCTGTTTCTGAGTCAGTTTACTTAGGATGATGATCCCCAACTTCAACCACGTTGCTGCAAAGGCATGGTTTCATTTTTTTAAAAAGATATATGAAGTTTTTTCATTAAGCAAACATTTGAGATTCAGAAACTTTTGTTCTATGTATTTGCATCTTCTCTCATTTTACTTTGTTTTTGTCACAGATGTGTCTATTCATTAATCATTTTAAGAACAAGATTTTCATTCTGTTAATCATTTCCATTGTCTTTCTATTCTCTGCTTTATTGCTTTCTTCTCTTATCTATATTTTCCCTATTACTCTTTTCTACAACTTTTTCCATTTTCTCAAAGAAAATTGTTAAGTCATTTGTTTTAAATATTATTTTTTGGTAGCTCAATTCAATTTTGTGATTTTCTCTAAGTATTGTCTTAACTGTTTACCATACATATTGACATAGAAAACTTTCATTTACAATTATTCCTAAATTTTATATAATCTGCCTTATGGTTTATTCTTGAAACTAAGGGTTATATGGGAGATTTTTTTTAAAGTCATGGACAAATAAAAACTTGAAGTGATCCATTTGCTATTGACTTCTAAATTCATTGCACTGAAGGCAGAAAACATTTGCTATGATGTTAATTATTTCAGATTTATTGATACTTCTTTGGTGGGCTGATTCAAGATTAAATTTTGTGAATGCTAAAAAACTTTAAAAGTATGTGTGTGAATTTCACTTCAATTAAAAAAGTCCATGTATTAATTATCCCTTCTTGCTCTCTCATTCCTTTAACCAGTATAAAATTACCGTTTGCCCTTTACATTTTCTTTCATTTGAAAGATTGATGCCTTCACATTTTTTGTGTCATTTACACTTTTTCTATTCTCTTATTTTCAACTGTTCTTTATATCCTTGTTCTTTATGTGCCTCTTATAAATTAAATGTTGCTGAAATTTGTTTTGCTATCAATCTGAGAGTCTCTACTTTTGATTAATGAGGTTAACTCATTTACATTTGTTTTAACAATGGTAATATTAGAACTTATTTATGTATCTTTATTCCTTAGCTTCTTTTTACCGTGCTTTGTTTTTTTCTTTTTTATTCTCTGAGTGTCCATTGGATAGGTTAAATACTTTTCTAATAGTTTTAGAGTCATAAATTCTATGTTTAAAATGTCTAGGGGTTAATTCTAATTTAAAAGACCAACAGTTGTTTATTTCTCAACCTAAGTTTAAGATTCATATCTGAATCTTGTCCACCTAACTCCAACAAATAAAGAATTTTAGTGGAGGGAGTGCAAGATGTCTGATTAGAAGCAGCTAGCATACCTCTCTCACAGAGAGGAACAAGAATAAGGAGGGAATTTCTTTTTTACTTGAAAAAAATGTTACCCTTTATTTGTACACTTAAAAGTTGTACATAGAAACTTATAATACAGTTCTGTAAAACTGTCAGGGAAAAGGGAGGGTGTTATCTTTTTTGATTGATCATTAAGGAAGTTAGAGAAATAAAACAAAAACACAGTAAAGGTTTAAAAAATTTAAAGAACTTTTCAGGTATAAATTTTATAAATACAAAACAAATTCACAAATTACTCTGAATGCTAAATAAATATCTAGTTAATAAACTCAGACTCAATACCTCCAGCCAGCACTGGTACAGCACTTCCAGGATAGAAAATTGGAATACACATGATACATTCATGTGTAGCGTTGAAAGGATGTGTTCATTAAACAGTTTCTAGACATTTACACATTTTTAAAAACTGCGCTATAGCAGAAGATTCATCTCTGTGGAGAAATCTCCCTTAATACCACAACTTCTAAAAGTCATCAATAACAAAATGATCCATAAGTGAAAAAATATTTTCCAAGATATCTGGACACAAGAATGATCTAAAAAATGTACAAAAACCTCTGTAAACCAGTACTATATCCAATACGTTTGTCAAACTTATTAGAAACTGAACAAAACTGTAGCAAAGGAAAACTTTCTGACATTCTCCTGAGTGCTTAAGGGTAAATTGAGAATATAGTGCAGGCCACACTTCCATGTGGTCAATCAGTTGTTATCGCTTTATACATATGTCGGCTTTAGCGCATGATTTAATGTTCCATTTTCATGAACAATTTGTTTTTCCTCAAATATATCCTTCAGAAGGACAAAATTAGATTCATGACTTTTTTGCAGCCGGTGGTGTGCTGATGTGGTCCACATTACTGGGTGTGACATGGAGTCCAAGCTTTTGAGCCTGAATATGAAAAAATGCTTGAAGTCTAGTTCCAGCTTTTGTGCCACTGGTGTTATGAGGGTTGTATTCAAAGCAGTTCGAAAACATTAATTCAATAGCATCAGTAAACTCAGATGCTAATTTATATTCACATGTATTCACTTTTTCACAAATTATATTTAAGGCAATGGGTTTTTTGATGATGTCATAGTAGTCTGGGACCTGGATTTTAGAAACAAGTTTCAAAAAACGCCAGCTGTCATCATGTTGTACCAATTCTACAAGTTGTTCAAAAGCTGACAATTCACGAACTCCTCCCTGTCGACCAGAACTCCTTTGATTCAGTGTCACAGGAGATGATGCTATAGATTGTTTTTTTCTGCATCTTCTCTTGGATTCACTATCTCGGAGGGAAAGTTTTGAAGCAACATTTAAAGACCTTGACTGTTCACTTGACTTTGTGGGAATGACTCTGAAGTTGGGGCTACTTGCTGGTGTGGTATTAGCACTTTTCCTGCCTCTGCGTTTTCTACGAGGACTAAGTAATTCCACAAATACATCTGCTTGCAGTGGGCCATGACTGTGGCGAGTAGAACGACTGGCAATTCTTAAAGATTTTGTTTCTGTGGGAGGAGCAGAATCTATCTTTCTTAGGCTTCTACCAGTTTTAGAGGAAACAGTTGTTTGGGGTGTACTCTGCTGACTCCTTGAAGAGTGTCTTCCAGGATCCGGTTTTTGGCCACAATTTGAGAAAGAAGAGGTCAGTCTGCCCCTGGTTTTCGCTGGCAATCTAACTCGTCTTCCTCGTTCTGGTGGGCTGATGTCTTCGTCTTCTTGAGCGTCATCTTCGTCTTGTTCTACCTCATATTCTTCCTCCTCGCTTTGGCCTCTTCTTCAACACCATCAACTTCACCGTCCTCACCTTCCACACTGTCTTCCATTTCTTCATCACTTTCCAAGGATGGTCTCTGTCTAGAGGACAGTCTCCTAGAACATTGCTTTGGTTGACGTTCTGGACAAAACCAATCTCCTTCAGGCAGTCTTGAGCTCTGGTCGAACACAGTAGTTATGATGACCCCGATCACAGCCATCACAAAGAACCATGTTTTCAGCATCACCTTTCTTTCGGCATATCTTGCAACAAGAATTCAGTGTAGACTTAGATCATATCACACACGATCCAAGGTGGATAGGTGAAGAAAAACCTGGGACAGACTAGCAGAAGAAAGGAGAGGCTCTCTCCAACAATCCAGCACTGTTTTATAGGTGCGCCCACTGTCACTGGCATCAAGTGGAGCTTTAAGAAATCGCCACTCAATGCCCTGCTCTGTTTGAAAGAGGGCCATTGCTAGATAATGAACCACGCTGCTCACTGATTGTGGTGCACTTGCATTAGTTGAGACAGTACTTGGAGTTTCTGTTTTTATCTCCAGAAGTCTGTCTTTTACTATGATCTTTGCTTGTTCATTGATTTCCATCTCTTCTGCATCTTCATTTAGTTTTAATTATCCCATTTTCCTTGTTTTCCTCACTTAACAGCTCATACAATCCAGTTTCTAAGGCTGATCTCCAGATGTTTCCATCTGCAACCTTGATTGCTCCTAATGTTCCTTGGTAGAGTCTATCTTTAATATCCAAAAGAAAATCTCTCAGCCTTAGTTCAACTTTCCAAGCAAGACAACCAAGGGCACACCCAAGATTCACCGGAGAAGTGACACAACATATGAAACGCTGAGAGGAATGAAATGAGGTAGCATGCTGACCCGGACCTAGCATGGAGCCGTGGGAGAACCCCACACACAGTGAAGGGGAGAGGGAGTGAGTGAGGAACCACCAGGAACTCACATTATCACCACCATGGACCCTTGACATCTGAGTCCAGGAGAGGCTCTGTGACCAGCATAGAGTCCCAGCATAGAGTCCCAGCTGGCAACTGTGCCAAGGCACCGCCCAAGCCCACTTGGGAAGGGAGCAGCCCAGCAGAGCTCTATCACGTGCCCCCAGCACAGACTCTGCAGCCACAATTTGCAGGAACAGGGAGGAGTTGGGGAACCCGCACATGCTGCCATCTTGGTGACTTCTCCCCAGAAATGAATGGCCAGTTACTGGCCTGAAGAGAGCATGGGATCCCCTTGCCTCCTTGAACTGGCTGCCCCTCAGGGAGGTCAGTCCCAAGACCTCTTAGGCAGTCCCTCCTTGGTGGCCATCTGCAGCCACTGAGGTTTCCTGCTATGGCCACCCAGGGCCGGGGGGGCACAGTCACATCAGGCATTTGTGTGTGCCCACTCCAGTGTAGACTCTGCTGCCAAAACAAGTGAGAGAAGTGAGCTGTCAGAGTACCCCTCAGCCTCCCCTGGCTCGGATGCTTCCCCACAGATGTGAAGTACACACCCCTGGCTCACAGGGAATGCAGGGATGGCACAGCTGCCTGAACACTGCAGCACCCCTTGGGGAATCCAGCACTGTACCCGTGAGGTAGGTACCCTGTGTGGTACCTACCTGCAGCTACTGTGGCTCCCTAGTCCTGCTGCCCAGGGCCAGAGAGGGAGCAATCACACCAGATGTTTGTGTGTGTCCTAGATGCAAACTCTACAGCCAAAACAAACAGGAGCAGTGAGCTGTCAGGGTGTTCTCATCCTCCCCAATTTCAGCCGTCTCTCCCCAGAAGAGGATTGCCTGTTTCAGCCCCCAAGGAGCAAGATGTCCCTACACCTGCCTGAGTCCTCTGAAAGGCCAACTGCAGCACGATTGCTGCTACCAGTCCTCACATTTAAGCACCAGTTACAGGCCTACAGCTTGTACCACATGACCTAGTGACCTCCAACACAACTAGCGACCTCCGAGGTGGATGCCCATTGACTCTAACTGCAGTCGAACGACCCATGGAGAGCACCGACCCTCTGAAAGTACCCACAGCGAAGCCAATCGACCATACACAACACACGCCACAGCCACATCCATAAGGGAATAAAAAGGATAAAAAAAATAAAAAAGCCCTATCTCAATGGTAGCAAACTCAGAGAGGGAGAGACAGAGAGGAAGAGAGAGTAAGAGCGAAAAGTATCAGCACACTCAGTGGGAAGAAATCAGCACAAGGACTCCAGCAACACAAAAAGCTGGAGTATTTTTTGCCGCTCCCAAATGATCATACCACCTCCCAAGAAATGGATCCTAATCAGAATGAATTGCCCATCATGAAAGAGACAGAATTCAGGATATGAATGGCAAAGCAGTTCAGTGAGATCCAGAAGAAAGTACACTCCCAAATCCAGAGACCATGAAAACAGTTCAGGAATTGAAAGCTGACATGGTCATTTAAAAAAGAAACTGGTATGATCTTGCTATGTTGCCCAGGCTGGTCTTAAACTCCCAGGCTTAAGCAATCCTTCTGTCTCGGCCTCCCAAAGTGCTGGAATTACAGGCATGAGCCACCGCGCCCGGCCCCCCCCAAAAGACAAACTAAACTCCTAGAACTGAATAACTTACTTCAGGAATTTCAGTTACAACCCTTAATGACAGACTCGACTAAGCAAAAGAAAGAGTTCCAGAGCTTCAAGATTGATTCCTAAAGTCAATCCAATCAGACAAAAACAAAGAAAAAAAGAATTTTTTTAAATGAACAAAACATCAGAGAGGAATAGGATTATGTAAAGAGACCAAGTCTACATCTGGAGAAAATGGGAGCACTTTGGAGAAAGTAGTTGCAGACATAATTAATGAAAACTTCCTCTATCTTACTAGAGAAATTGACACACAGATACAGTAAATTGAGAGAACTCCTGGAAGATAGTATACAATATGACCATCCCCAAGTCACATAATCATCAGACTATCCAAGGACAGCACGAAAGAAAAAATATTAAAGGCAGTTCAAGAGAAGGGTCAGATTACCTACCAAGGGAGACCCGTCAGAATAACAGCAGACCTCTCAGCAAAAAAACCTTACAAACCAGAAAATTGGGAGTCCATTTTTAGCATGCTTAAAGAAAATAAGTGCCAGTTAAGAGTTGCTTATCCCACCAAGCTAAGCTTCATAAATGAAGGTGAAATAAAGTTTCTCCCAGACAAGTAAGCAGCGAAATTCACTACCTCTAGACCAGCCCTACAATAGATGCTTAAGAGAGTTCTAAACATGGAAACGAAAGAATTATATCACGTAACACAAAAGCCCAAATAAGCACATAGCTTACAGACCATATAAAATCATCCACAAAACCTAAAACACAAAGTAACTTCTCCTTTTCTTTTTTTTTTTTTTTTGAGTTGGAATCTCACTCCATTGCCCAGGCTGGAGCACAGTGGCACGCTCATGGCCACCCCAGCATCAACCTGCTGGGCTCAGGTGATCCTTCCACCTCAGCCTTCCAAGTAGCCAGAAATATGGGCGCACTCCATCAGCCCAGTTAATTTTTTTGATTTATTGTAGAGACGAGGTCTCACCAAGTTGTCCAGGCTGTTCTTGAACCCATGGGCTCAGGCAATCCCCTCACCTTGGCCTCCCAAAGTGCTGAGATTACAGGCTTGAGTCACTGCATCCAGCCAAAGCAACTTCTTAACAACACTGACAGGAAAAAATCCTCATATATCAATAGTAACCTTGAATGTCAATGGCCTTAACCACATGATCATCCCAATAGATGCAGAAAAAGCATTTGATAAAATCCAACATCTTTTCATGACAAAAAAACTGTCCACCATATAGGAATCAAGTAAGAGCCACCTACAATATACCTATAGCTAACATCATACTGAATGGGCAGAAGTTGGAAGCATCTCCTTAAGAAATGGAACAAGGCTGGATGTGGACATCTAAAAAGACAGATAGGAAGTTCAACTATCCTTCTTTGCATATTATATGATTCTATCTATAGAAAATTCTAAAGATTTCACCAAAAGAGTCCTAAGAAGTGACTTTAGTTAAGTTTCAGGATACAAAATCAACTTTAAAAAAATTAGTATTTCTATATGTGAACAATGTTCAAACTGAGAACCAAATTAAGAACACAATCACATTTACAATAGCCACCAAAAAAAGATACCTAAGATTTAATTAAACCAAGGAGGTGAAACATCATTACAATGAGAACTACAAAACACTGCTAAAAGAAATAAAAAATGACATGAACAAATGGAGAAACATTCCATGCTTATGGATTGGAAGAATCAATATCATTAAAATGTTCATACTGCCCAAAGCACTCTACAAATTCAATGTAATTTATTTCAAACTATCAGCATCATTTTCACAGATCTAGGAAAAAAACAATACTTAAACTCATATGAAAGTAAAAAAGAGCCCTAATAGTCAAAGCAATTTTAAGCAAAAAGAACAAAGCTGTAGGCATCACATTACCAGAATTCAATCTTGGTTCAAAATAAGCACATAGACCAATGTAACAAAATAGAAATTCCAGAAATAAAGCTGTTGACCTACAACCAGCTGGTCTTTAACAAAGTTCAAAAAATAAACATTGGGGAAAGGGAGCTCTATTCACTAAATGGTGCTGGGGAACCCAGCTAACTCCATATGTATAAGAAACAAACTGGACCCCTTCATCTCATCATATACAAAAATTGACTCAAGATGGATTAAAGACTTAAATGTAAGACCAAAAACTATAAAAATCCTAGATGAAAACCTAGGAAACTCTCTTCTGGAAAGCAGTCTAGATCACAAATTTATGACCAAGTCTTCAAAAGCAAATGCAGCCAAAACAAAAATTGACAAGTGGAACCTAATTAAATTAAAGAGCTTATGAACAGCAGAAGAACCAGTCAACAAAGTAAACGGAAACCCCACAGAATGGTAGAAAATATTTGCAAACTATGCATTCAGCAAAGGGCTAATATCTAGAATCTCTAAGGAACTTATATTGACAGGGGAAAAAAAATAACGTCTTTACAAAGTGGGCAGAGAAAATGAACTAACACTTCTCAAAAGAAGACATACAAGCAGCCAACAGACATACGAAAAAAATGCTCAACATCACTAATCATCAGAGAAATGCAAATCAAAGCCACAGTGAGGGAAATACAGAAAAGAAAATGGCCAGTGAAGAGTAGCTGGTGTTATAATTTCTCTCATGGTGTAAACCAAAATAGAGAGCGCACCTGAGCGCTCAGAGAAAGTCGAGACCCGCAGTGCACCCCATGACTTGCCCGAGAAGCAAGAAGATCCACAGAGTGCAAAGAAATGAGACACGAATCCGCCTGCGTGGGAACTAGGCAGAGTCACTGGGATCACTGCACAGATCATGAGCCCCTTCTGCATGCAGTGTGGGAGGTGAGTGAGGAGAATTCAGGAGTTCTGTGCTCCTGCTGTTAACTTTGAAGTCCCCCTGAGCCTTGTGGAAATCCAGTCCCTCACCGGAAACTGCCTTACCCACAGCTGTGCATTGTGAAACTCACATGGAGTGGTGCAAGAAAAAAAGCCCTGAACAGCTCTAGCTGCCATTTTCGAGGAGCTCAACCACTGCTATTGGGAGCCAGCCTAGCAGAGACCAAGAGTTGACGTTTTTAATTTGTCCCAAAGGCAAATTCCACAGCAGTAGATAGTTCCCGGCTGGGACAGGTTCCCAGGAGAAGACGCGGATCCAGTTACACTTTTACATTTTGAATGCAGTCTGCCTGCTGGGTGCATCTTGCTGCCCTAGTAACCTTTCCCTTCCCTTATAAGTTCTTTTGTGTTGCCTCTGTAAAACATGGCAGCATTAACCCAGCAGCGGGAACTCCTTCCCAGTCCTCACTAGGATAACAGACTGTGCACACAGGTGGGAAGCTTGAGCACTTTTCCCTGCACCCCTCAAAAGCTTGTAATCGCCAGAAAACTTCAGTAGCTATAAAAGGAACATTCCTTAAAATAATAAAAGCCATATATGACACACCACAGTCAATGTTATCCTGACCAGAGCAATGTTGAAGACACTCCCCCTCAGAACTGGAATAAGGCAAGGATGCCCACTTTCACTACTCCTATTCTACACAGTACTGGAAGTTCTAGCCAGAGCAATCAGGCAAGAGAAAGAAATAAAGACTATCTAAATTGGAATTGGAAAAGAAAAAATTAAATTATCTCTGTATGCTGACAATATGATCGTATACATTGAGAATCCTAAAGTTTCCTTCAAAAGACTCCTAGACTTGACAAATGTATTCAGTAAAGTCTCAGATACAAAATCAACACACACAAATCAATAGCACTACTACACAGCAGTAGCAGCCAAGCTGAGAATCATATTAAGAACTCAATTTCATTTACAATAGCAGCCAAAAAGCTAAAATATCTGGGAGTATATTTAACCAAGGAGGTAAAAGATCTCTAAAAGGGAACTACAAACACTGATGAAAGAAATTCTAGAGGACACAAATAAATGGAGAAACATCCCATGCTCATGAATTGAAGGAATAAACATTGTTAAAATAATCATATTATGCAAAATAATCTGCAGATTCAATGCAGTCCCTATTAATCGACCAAAGTCATTTTTTTTACAGTGTTAGAAAAACAATCCTGAATGTATATGGAACGCGAAAAGAACCAGAATAACTAAAACAATCCTAAGCAAATTATGCTACAAGGCTGTAGTCACCAAAACAGCTTGGTGTTGGTACAAGAGCAGACACATGGACAAATGGACCAAATAGAGAGTCAGAAATAAACTCAAATACCTACAACCAACTGATCTTCAACAAAGTAGACAAAACACACATTGGAGAAAGACACTCTATTCAACAAATGTTGCTGGGAAAATTGAATGGCTACATGTAGAAAAATTAAACTTGATCCCCATTTCTCACCACATACAAAAATTAACTCAAGATGGATTAAAGACTTAGATCTGAAACCATAAAAATCCTGGAAGAAAACCCAGGACAATCTCTTCCAGACATTGACCTCAGCAAAGAATTTATGGCTAAAACCCTAAGAGCAAATGCAACGGAAATAAAAATAAACAAGTAGGACTTTTAAATTAAAAGCTTGGCCGGACTCGGTGGCTCAGCCTGTAATTCCAGCACTTTGGGAGGCCAAGGAGAGTGAATTGCCTGAGCCCACAGGTTTGAGACCCACTGGGGCAACTTGGCGAGACCTCATCTCTACAATAAATCAAAAAACTAGCCGTACAAGTAGCGCGCCTGGAGCTCAGGCGAAGACTGAGGCAGAAAGATTGCTGGAGCCCAGCAGGTCGAGGCTGCGGTGGCTGGGAGCGTGCCACTGCACTCCAGTCTGGGCGACAGAGTGAGACTCCAACTCAGAAAAAAAAAAAGATTTAAAACCTTTTTCATAGCAAAAAAATAATTAACATAGCAAACAGGCAATCTACAGAATGGGAGAAGATATTTACAACCATACAGCTGACAAATAACTACTATCCAGAATTTGCGAAGAACTTAAATCAGCTAGAAAAAACAAATAACCCTATTAAAATGTGGACAAATTATGTGAACAGGCATCTCACAAAAGAAGATATCCAAAACACCAACAGACATGAAAAAACTCTTAATATCACTCATCATTAAGGAAATGAAAATTAAAACCACAATGAGATATAACTTCACATCAGTAAGAGTGGCCATCTTAAAAAAATAATAGATGTTGGCACAGATGCAACAAAAAGAGGACACGTATACACTGCTGGTGAGAGTGCAAATTAGTCGACTTCTATGGAAATCGGTATGGAAATTTTTCAAAAACTAAAGATAGATCTACCATTTGATCTAGCAATCCCACTACTAGGTATCTACCCAAAGGATCAGAGGTTGTTGTACAAAAAAGACATCTGCAATGTTTATTGCAGCACAATTCACAATTTTAAAGATGTGAAATAAACTTAAATGTCAATCAATTGACTAGTGGATAATGAAAAATATATATATAGCTGGGCTCAGTGGCTCAGCCTGTAATTCTGCGCTTTGGGAGGCTGAGGTGAGTGGATTGCCTGAGCCCGCGGGTTGGAGACCCGCCTGGGCAACTTGGCAAGACCTCATCTCTACAATAAATAAAAAATGAGCCGGGCGTGGTAGCATGTGCCTGTAGTTCCAGCTACTTGGAAGGCTGAGGCGGAAGGATCGCCAGAGCCCAGCAGGTCGAGGCTGTAGTGGCCGGGAGCGGCCACTGCACTCCAGTCTGGGTGACAGAATGAGACTCCAACTCAAAAAAAAAAAAAGAAAAGAAAAAGAAAAAAATATATATATGGAAATATATATATATCTCATATTATACTATCTAGCCATAAAAAATGAAATGATTTTTGCAGCAACTTGAATGGAATTTAGACCATCATCCAAAGTGAAGCAACACAGAATTGGAAATCAAACACTGCATGTTTTCACTTACAAGTGGGAGCCAAACACTGGGTACTCATAGACAGAAAGATAGGAACAACAGACAGTGGGGATTCCTGAAGAGGGGAGGGAGCAAGGGTAGCAAAATTACCCGTCGGATACTATGCACATCATTTGGGTGATGGTCTTAATAAAAGCTCAAACCTTGCCATCACACAATATGCCCATGTAACAAGCCTGCATATGTACCCCTGGAACCTAAAATTTTTTTTTAAAAGCAAGAATTTCCTATTTTCTACTTTGCTATCGCCATATTGACGTTGCTACCACTAGGAGTTTTAGTGCTAGATTATACTTTGATTTTGCTGTTGCTGTTGTTGGGCGATTGCTTATTTAGACTTGGACACACTTTCACAAATTAGCCTGCCAGCCTGAACAATGGATTTGCCCAGCCAGACTCCTGTTCTGATCTTATACCACTGCTTTGGCTAGCACTGCTGATATCTTGTCCGGCAGTAGTGGGAAAAGAAAATGATCCTGAGAAAGAGCTTCCTTCTAATCCATTCCTGACCTGTGACACCTGGTGCTTTCTGCTCCAAGCCACATTCCCTGATGCTGGTCCCCCACTTCAGACCCAGTACCCTTCTATCACTGTAAGAGTTTTTCACATTCTTACATTGATTTCTAACATGGCTTATATCCATTAATCTCTTTATCACCCCTTGACATCACTAGTGTGGAGGTGAGGAGCAAGCTGGGAGGAATGGTCAGACAGCCTGTGATAGCTGCCATCTTATCTGAAACTAGAAATTGTCAATGTTTTAGGTTCTTCACAGGATTATTAGTAGAATCAAAGAGATCATCAATGTGAAGGTTTTTAAAAACCATGTTACATAAATGTTCACTATATAGTATTGAGAAGTACTTTCTTCTCTGGAATTTTGAATGAGCAAGGATTGTGGAGAGAAGGAAAACAACAACTAGCTCATTGGGGCAATTTTGCACCGTTTTCAGCAGGCAGACTTTGAGGTGAAAGACTTTTTCATGGCCGGAATATTAGAGAATGCCTTTTCACTTTATTTCAAATCTCTATTTGAATTTTTTGAATGCACGAAAAGCTGGGGACCGATGGAAGGATCAAGAGTCAGTGTGAGTTTATGCTTCTCTCCCATGGAAACAAACTTCAAAGAGAAAATCAGCACAAACATGACTTGTAATTGAGGATGAACATTGGCTTCATTAGAAAGATGTAAGTCCTTCCTCTTATTATTATGCTAATCCTTTCTAGAAGTTTTCCATAAAACCAAAAGTATAGGACAAGACAGACGATACATCTACATCTTGATAATAGTAAATTAGGTTATTTGACTGTAGAAAGTATATGATTATTTTTGTGTCACTCTGCAGACTGTTTCACTAAAAAACTAAATGACAAATATAAAAGCATACTGTATTCTCTTTATTTTTCCATGAATTGCCATTAAAAGAAATGTAACCAGTTTATTATTCCTTGATGTTTCTCAAGACTTATGATTTTCTGTATTATTTATGCCAACGAGACAATAATTATTTTATCATTCTTTGTAATAATTCAATAAAAAGTCATCATTACCACATTAGGGGGGCTCTAAAATGTGTCCACCAAAAAAGAATAAAAACAAGAATTTGATTTTTTTGTTTTTTCAATAATCAATATTTTTTATTATGATGTTGTGGGGTACAATTAAGGGTTAGGTATACAAATACGTTTCATTCAGGCACCCTAATGATTAGAGGTGCTTTCCCATCGCCAGACAGATATTTGCTCGTTAATCCCGTCTCCCCCCCCCGCACATAGCTTCCCACTATTATCAGTCATTTTCTTATAGTATTAGATTGGATGTTCAAGGTTCATTATATGAGTGAAAACATGTGATACTCGGACCTTTGTTTTGGTGAGAGGTCACTCAGTATTATAGACTCTAGTTCCATCCAGGTTGCTGCGAAATTCATGATTTTGTTCTTTTTTATGGCTGCGTAGTATTCCATAGTGTATATGTACTACATTTTTCTAATCCAATCCTCTTTTGATGGGCAGCATGGTTGCTTCCAGGTTCTTGCTATTGTGAACAATGCTGCGATAAACATACGTGTGCAGGTGTCTTTTTTGTAGGGTGATTTGTGTTCTTCCAGATATATTCCCATTAGGGGGATTGCAGGGTCAGATGGGAGGTAGATATTTAGAGCTTTTAGGAATCACCACACTGCTTTCCACAGAGGTTGCACTAGTTTACACTCCCACCAACAGTGTAGAAGTGTTCCCTTTTCTCCACATCCTCTCCAGCAGCTGTTATTTTTTGAGTTGTTGATAATTGCCATTCTGACTGGAGTTAGGTGGTATCTCAGTGTGGTTTTGATTTGCATCTCCCTGATGGTTAGTGAAGTTGAACGTTTCTTCATATGTCTGTTGGCTGCTCGGATGTCTTCCTTTGTGAAGTGTCTGCTCATGTCTTTTGCCCATTTTATAATGGGGTTGTTTGTTTTTTTCTTTTCAGCACATTTGAGTTCCTTGAAGATCAAAGATGTTAAGCCTTTGTCTGACCTAGTGTTGGAAAATATTTTTTCCCAGTCTATAGGCTGTCTCCCTGCTCTCTTGATGGTTTCCTTGGCTTTGCAGAAGCTTGTCAGTTTAATGAGGTCCCACTTGTCTATCCTATCTCTTATGACCTGTTGGTTTTGGGTTTTGTTCAGGAATTGGAGGCCAGTTCCGATTTCCATGAGGGTATGTCCTTCATTTTCTAAGGTTCTTATGGTTTGAGGTTTTACATTTAGGTCTCTGATCCATTCGGAGTTAACCTTTGTGCATGAGGATAGGTAGGGTCCTGTTTCAATCTTCTGCATGTGGTCAGCCAGTTTTCCCAGCACCATTTACTGAATAGGTTCTCTTCTCCCCAGTGGTAGGTGGTGGAGGCTTTGTTGAAGATGAGTTGGTTGAGAAATTGAGGTTTTGCTTTCTGGAATCTCAATTCTATTCCATTGGTCTATATGCCTGTTCCTATACCAATACCAAGCTGTTTTGATGATTGTAGCTTTATAGTAGAGTTTGAAGTCTGGTAATGTGATACCCCCTTGTTTTTTTTTGCTGAGAATTGTTCTGGCTATTCTTGGACGTTTGTGTTTCCATATGAATTCCTGTGTTGTTTTTTCTAGGTCTGAGAAGGATGTTGCTGGTAATTTGATGGGTATTGCATTGAATTTGTAGATTGCCTTAGATAAGATGGACATCTTCACAATGTTGATTCTTCCAATCCATGAGCATGGGATATTTTTCCACTTGTTTGTGTCATCTTTGATTTCTTTGAGCAGTGTTTTGTAGTTTTCATTGTAAAGGTCTTTCACATCTCTGGTTAGGAAGATGCCAAGGTATTTCATTTTTTTTGTGGCTATTGTGAATGGAGTTGTGTTTTTTATTTGGGTTTCTGTTTGTTTATTATTGGTGTAAAGAAATGCCATTGTCTTTTGCACATTTATTTTGTATCCTGAGACTTTGCCAAAGGCCTTTATCAGTGTAAGGAGGTTTTTGACAGATTCTCTTGGGTTTTCAAGGTACACAATCATATCATCTGCAAAGAGAGATAATTTGACTTCCTCTTTTCCTATTTGGATACCCCTGATTGCCTTCTCTTCTCTAATTGCTCAAGCCAGGACTTCCAATACTATGTTGAACAGGAGGGGTGAGAGTGGGCATCCTTGTCTTGTTCCAGTTTTCAGGGGAAATGGTTCCAATTTTTGTCTGTTTAGGAGTATGCTGGCTGTGGGTTTCTTATAGATGGCTTTTACTATTTTGAGGTATGTTCCCCGTATGCCTAGATGTTCGAGGGTTTTTATCAAGAAGGGGTACTGGATTTTATCAAAAACTTTTTCTGCATCTAATGATATAATCATGTGGTTTTTGTTTTGACATCTGTTGATGTATTTAATTACATTTATGGTTTTACGTATCTTGAACCAGTCTTGCATCCAAGGAATGAAGCCTACTTGGTCATGATGGATGATTTTTGAGATGTGTTGTTGAATCCAGTTCGCTAGGATCGTATTGAGAATTTTAGCATCTATGTTCATCAAAGATATTGGCCTATAGTTCTCTTTCTTTGTTGGATCTTTACCTGGTTTGTGTATCAATGTGATGTTGGCTTCATAGAATGATTTGGGGAGAGTTTCATCTTTTTCAATCGCCTGGAATACCTTCAGTAGGATTGGTATCAGCTCCTCCTTAAATGTCTTGTAGAATTCTGCTGGAAAGCCATCTGGACCAGGGCTTTTTTTTTTGTAGGTAGTTTTCTTATTATGTAGTCAATGTCCTTGATTGTTATTGGTCTATTTAGGATCTCAATTTCTTCTGGTTCCAAACTAGGTAGGTTGTGTGATGTCAGAAAGTCCTCCATTTCTTTAAGGTTTTCAAGTTTGTTTCCATATAAGTGTGCGTAGTAGTCTCTAATGATCTTTTGTATTTCCTCAGGGTCAGATGTGACTTCATCCTTTGTGTTTCTGATTATGCTTATTTGGGTTTTTTCTCATTTTTTCTTGGTCAGTCTAGCTAGGGGACCATCAATCTTGTTTACCCTTTCGAAGAACCAGCTTTTTGTTTCATTGATTTTTTGTATTATCTTTTTGTCTTCTATGTTCTGGTTTTGTGCTTTTATTTTGGTGATCTGGATTCTTCTGCTGAAATTACGGTTTTTGTGGTCTTGCTTTTCCAGCTTCTTTAGGTGGCTTGTTAGGTTGTGAATTTCTGTTCCTTCCATTTTCTTCATGTGTGTTTGTAGGGATATAAATTCCCCTCTTACTACAGCTTTCAGGGCATCCCAGAGATTCTGGTAAGATGTTTCTTCATTTTCATTTGTTTCCAGGTATCTTTTGATCCCTGTTTTGATTTCATCGTTGACCCAGGAGTTGTTTAGCATCATGCTGTTTAGTGTCCATGTCTTTGTGGGTTTTGGGGGGACTTTGTTGGTGTCAATGTTTATTTTTATTCCACTGTGGTCCGAGAAGGTGTTTGGTAGAATTTTGGTCCTTTTAAATTTGCTTACGCTTGATTTATGGCCGAGTATGTGGTCAATCTTAGTATATGTTCCATGTGGTGATGAGTAGAATATGTATTCTGTGGTCTTTGGATAGAGTGTTCTGTAGGTATCAATTAAGTCCATTTGGTCCAAAGTCACATTGAGGTTCCGGATCTCCTTGCTGATTTTTTGTCCTGATGATCTGTCTAGGGTTGTGAGTGGGGTATTCAAGTCCCCAGTTATGATAGTGGTAGAGTCAATATCTTTCTTTAGTTTTCCAAGAAGTTGCTTTATGATAGTTGGCGCACCTATGTCGGGTGCATATATGTTTAGGATAGATATTTCCTGTTGATGGATTGAGCCTT